>NC_048899.1:33747236-34047236 GCF_011077185.1 Oxyura jamaicensis | reverse complement strand
AATCATAAGTTGTCCAAAACCAAGCTTAGAAGCAGGAACGCAATTGGAAGGGAAAGAGCTATTCATGAGCCCTTGGAATTTCTGTTCCAGACTAGCCACTTTGAATTTTCTCTATTTAGAAACACACAGCTCTTGTTTATGTCCTAAAAAATCTGGTTCCTATAATGTAAATTATAGGAAAGGTGTAAAATATAAGAAAAGGGGTAGGGAGATCTATCTCAAGTGTTGTCCAACAAAGAATCCCATTACTTATTTCTTGAAAGAGTAGTTAGAATGCCTAATGGTAAGCCAGACCTGAAGAAAAACTTGTGTGCCTGAAAGACTTTTTTCCTCCAAGGATATCATGTAGTTTAATGAGAGGTGTTAACTATGACACACAAATCTTGCCTCCATTCTGTCCTTCCACTGTATTGGCCACAACTATACTATCTTCAGGGGTAAGCTGATTCTGACTGTCATATAAAATTCTCATTACTGGTACTAAGACATTTTAATTTTAAAATTTAGAAAATGGCTTAAAAGGAAATATATATATACATATATTGGAATTTATAGAACTAGGAGTGATCTATGAAATCTAGAACAGATCTTGGTTCACTTTTCAATCATTTAAAAATCTAAAAACATTGAAAAGGTTTGTCAAGCTTGTTTTCAAGTACGTGAGTACCTTTTAAAAAGTACTGCAATAACTAGGAGTGTATATATGTTCACTGGGTAGTAAGGAGGCCTCTGTGGAATTAAAAACAGTCTTGTTCACAGACTGCTTTCAGCATATCTGATATCTTATTTTGTGGTCTACACCATCTTGTAACCCTCCATCCAGTTAACACCTTTGTGTTTATCTCTAAATGCATACCACTATCAATATTTCATTCATTACTTTGGGCACAACTTTTATGGGCTCCATGGTTTGAGTGTTTCTGAAGTAAAAGGTAAATTAATGGATGGAAGCTTTCAACAGTTTTGCCAGGACAATCTGCTAGCCAAGCAGTTTAGAAAGCTCTGATAGCACAGCAGCAATGAGTGCAGAGACATTTAAATAATTGCATAATGTGACACATGCTACGGAAAGCAGAGCTTGATAAAAGGATATGCACACACAAAGAATCCCTGATGATGTCTTCCCGCAAGCATTATGCAAAGACACATGCTGTCTTTATGAGAACACACGTATAGGTCATAGTTTTAGAGTGTGACTTGAAATTAATCCTCAGTATTAGAGATGTTCTCTAAGTTAAAAACAACTACGCACAAGTTGCATTGTGAGAAGATTCCTTTAAATATCAATATATGTCAGTTTGTACTGCTGGTTAGAAAGGAAAGATGGCTTGAGACTGAGGAGGTTTAGGACACTGAGACAAAATTCCCAGCCCTGCACAGTGCTGCTGTCACCTCAGGGTATTCATCTGATCTTACTTTTCCTTGGTTTCTAATATTAAAATATAATTCTTTTCTCTACCTTGTCCTCCTTACATATTTATATTGGACATATCTTCAGGCAGCATTTGTCTTTTACTGTAAAATAGCCCAGTATAATTAGGTTTTTATCTTCATTAAGGGAAGACTGAATGTAAACATCACTAAAAATAACAATGCCCATGTTGACATGATATGCACTACTGTCTCTAGAGATAGAGAATTTCAGTATCACTGATGTGCCTCTCCCAGCACTGAGAAGATCTTTATTCCAGAAATGTCCAACTGAATTCAATCACACTGCTCAGGCTTAATTACCACTCATGTGTAAAGGCAGTAGAATCTGCTCAATAGAAGAGTTACACAACTTCCTCACCCCTGCCCCGTCCTCCCTGAGTTGCACACTCAATTTGTCATTCATCATTTTGAGAATTAGTTTGCTTATATTTAGGTTGATTGATTGATTGATTGATTGATAGAATAATATATACATGTGTTAGAGATAAAATTGAAGTTTTAGTAAGAACTGAGGGAGGTTGGCCAGTGGAAGGTTATAAAGGTCATGTCCAATCTCCTCCCATGTATCAGACTTCAAAGTAATCAAAGTTCAGTATGGGACATGAGATAAATAGAAGTAAAAAAAAAGTACACTATTTGGCAAAGCCATTTCCTGCCCCTGACGTCTACGTTGTTTCCTCCATCAGTCTCAGGATGCTTTCTGCACCCTCATGACTGAGAGCATCCCTAACAAGACCCACAGTCTGAATCCTCCCATGGGAGAAACTGGAATTTATTTAATCGTGGTTTCATTTTTTGCTGTTTAGACAACCTGCCTCCTGTGTTCCAGGCCCCCTCCAGCCAGCTGCTGACATTTATTGGTGAGAATTTTGTTTACCAGTTAATAGCAGTGGATCCAGAAGGGTCAGCTGTGCTATTCATCCTAGAAGCTGGGCCACAGGATGCCAGGCTCTCTCCTGCTGGCCTTCTTATCTGGAAAGTGGATTCAGAAGACAGGCAGACCTTTGAATTCACGGTGTCGGATGAATGCAATGCACAGAGCAGATACTCTATTGAGGTAAGGAAATGAATGCTTTAAAAGCAAAACAAAACAAACCTGTTTATCATGTCATCACTGTGGTGCAATTGTCATTATAGCTAATAATTTGTTACTGTCTTAAAAACTCAGACTTCAGCTATTTCCTCATAAGGGTATATTATCCAGCATAGCAATAATGATCAATTAATGGAATAAATATCTCTGAGAACATAGAAACTACATATACAATGAACAAGAGAGAGTGCTATTGATTGCTGTTTGAAAGAACTCTCTTGCAGAGCCTGTTAATGGTTCATTAATCTGCTTTAAAATTCACATTCTGCATTTGGATTGCAGAAAAAAAAAAAAAAAAAAAAAGCATAACATATAAAAGACCAAGTTTTAGCTATAAAAGGGAGATTATAACTCATTCTCAATGATATTTTTAGAGGGTGTCTTGCTCTTATGTCATTACTCCACACTTTACGTTTCTTGGCAGAGCTTGTGCATTGCTTTGTCTTTATTGTGTAGCCTAGCATTAATCCCATGATAGGATGAGCTAATAAAGTGGGATGCAGACTCTTGCCACAAGAGCAGTTTTGTGAAGAAAAGAAAAGGATTTTTTCCTAAGATTCCAATTTTTACTCATTCAAACCACTGTCATCAAAAATACCAGTCTGCAGAACACACACACAGCAAAGGGGAAACATTTCAAACTAGATCTGTGCTTAACTAGATGAGATAGTGCAAAGGTTCAAATCTATTGAAATGCTGTTCTCATCAATATATAAGATGACCTGGACCTCTCTTCCTTGCAATAGAGACTGGCTAAAGAATGCCACAATCCTGTTCCTGCCTGGGAGACATTTGTAATGTAAAACAGTAAGGAAGGTACGTGGGCAGGCAAAGAGAAAAGATTTTTTTTCAGTTCTTCTTTGAAGAATGAGGAATGAATCCTGCCCTCAGATATCATGTAAAAACTGCTGTTATAGCAAATAGGACTTTTTTCTTATAAGAAATTAGAATGTGCCCTTAAGTGCTGAAGAAAAATCCCTTTAATGTCACGCTTTCAGCCAAATAAATAAGTATGCTGAGTATGAGACCATCTATCCAGACAAAGGAAATTGGTTAGAAATAAGTTTTCATAATACTAGCAAACGTGTTTGCACTGCAAAGCCATCCCTTCCTGAAGGATAGCAATACACCTCTCAGCAGTGATTATTTGGAGGATCATTACCACAACTCCCTTTTTCCTTCCCCAGGTTCAAGTGAAGCCCTGCAGCTGCCTCAATGGTGGAACGTGTGTTACCAATATTAAATTCCCTCCAGGCCTTGGTGAATATCTGTGCTTATGTCCAAATGGATTTGATGGGGAGTTTTGCCAGGAAGATACTAATGAGTGCAAGTCAAACCCATGTGGAAGCGGAACGTGTGTGGATGGTGTGGACCACTACACCTGTAAATGTCCCCCTGGTTTGGGAGGTAAGGCATTCTCCAATTTAACTAGAGACATGATGCATTTCAGGGTATTTTGAGTGCACACGACCACAAGAATCTGTCAAATGGACTGCATCTGCTTCCTCTTCTTCTCCCATGACTCAGCTCTAGACAGATAGAAATCGTCTAAAGGCAGCTATCTAATTATCCATGCTCAAGGAAAGAGAAAAGACCTAAAAGTCTGTAGTCCTGAAATGACCATTCAAGGAGGCTGCGAATCACTCTGATCTCAGCTTCCACTGGCTTATTTCCCAGCTGTCCATCCATGAGAAGAGCCTGAGGAAGACTGAGTGGAAGAGGGAAAAGGTGAGGATCCAGGACCCTCTCACACTCCTAAGGATTATAGTAAATGTAGCCAATGAAAGAACTGTGATTAAATGATTTATTTATTTATTAGGTCTATGAAGAAGAAGTAGATATGGAAGAAAAAAAAAAAAATAAAATAATAATAATAAAGAATTCATTTAGGCCTAGTTGAAATTTCCTCAAGTTTAAGCCTTAGAAAACTGGAAGCCCATTGGGTTGTCAGACATACTGGTGGAACAAAAGCTAGTCTTTTAAGCTGTTCAGGGCTGAACAAAATATGTTTTTAAGAGATGCAGGGAAGAGCAATGATCAGTACCCCCCCCCCCCCCAAAAAAAAAAAAAAAAAAAAGATCTTTTTAGAAAGGCAGAATGTAAAGCATGAAGAGGAGGAGTGGAAGAACGAACTGCAGTGAAGACAAAAGACGTGGATACAAAACATATGATACAAACAGGAACAGAGGGAGCAAAAACCTGACATATTAGGAGGAAGAGAAACATCTAATAGATAACAGAGGTGACGAGAGAACATGTTGGTACCTGTCACACCATTTAATATTGTCAGCTTTGGTGCATTTGGGACATCTGTGAATGATTCCCACACAGTAGAAAGCACTTGTGACAGCACGTGGGGATGACTCCCCTGTGCTCTGTGGGCTGGCGCCAGCCTCTCAAGGCTCTGCTGCTTGAAGCTTCTGGTGTTTGGCTGTACTGAGTCGCTGCTGGGTCTTGCAGAGCACCCAGCACCTCCTCCAAGCCGGGACCCACGCTTCAGCTGCTCAGAGCATGACTCACTGCCAACACAACAGATTTTCATTTGGCCCAAGCATGCCTTCTGTAATTTCACTGAAGTTGTGGCCTTTTCATTCACAGTTTAGCCTTTCAGGAGGTACAAGGCTATACTGAACATACAGGTATTGGCCAGCATTTCTAAACTTGGCCCCTGCTTAACTTTGCAGACAAAGGGCTGCTAACATGGGTGCTGTTTAAAACAGCCACTCACTCACCGAGGTCACTAAGCAGTCACTGGAAAGTGAATACTTTGTGTTACTATCCACTCATGTCAGAGTCAAATTAGCCTCTCAAAAGTGAAGCGTACTAACTGTGTTTAAATGTCTCTTGGATCAGCAATGTTTCAAAAGGAATGAAAAAAAAAAAAATCAACCTTAAGCTGAACTCAGATTTCAGTACTCAAAATTGTCAAAAAAAAACTACTCTGTTCACATGTGAAAGCATGAACGGATTCGTGACACCTGTAATGTTGGCTGCTGTACAGTGCTACAGCTTTGATAATACCAAGTAAAGATAACATCAAAGGCACAGTGTCTATAATCAAAAACCTCTATTTTAAACAAAAGCAACAGATATATTTCCCTCAGTGAGCTTATACAGGCAGAAAGGTACCCCTTCTCTTTCAGCAGGTCAGGGCACTTTCGCTGTTTTAGTCATGTGGGATTGCAAGTCCAGATTTCACTACCTATAAAATTCCAGTGGAAATGAAACATAAAAACAATTCAGAGTTGGGAATTCAGAAAATGGCCTGAAAGATCCACATAATACCTAGATGGTTGATCCTGTTGATCTAATCGATCTGGTAGTGAGTGACAAGGTAATGCTACAGAGCAGCCAAAGCCTGCTGATATCCAAAGGGTTTATGCTGGAAAAGACTACTCATAGAGGGGGACACAAACCTAAGCAGGAAAAATAACATTAGAAAATGAAAGTTTGATCAAAATATAAAAATCCCTAAACAAATCAACACATGTAGAATGGCACGGTCCTGAATTCTGCTGGAAATAACGTTACTCTGAGCACAGGGAAATTTGGGACCATTTTTTGGCTAGATTTGGTTAAACATCTTAAAAATACCATGAGAAACAATTCTTATTGCCTTCAAGGAGGTGGATTAAATGAATAAAAAGCAAAATAATCCCATGAGTTAATAATGTCAGTGTATCTGCTCCCATAGTTTGATCTTCTCCACCAGTTTTGCACTGCCTTTACTCACTTTACGTGGTATTGCACATAAATGGAGTGAAATCAAGCTCTATTATTCCACATAAAATAGTCTGCCATAATTACAATGCATTGTTTATAAATTCACGTGAATTATATTCTGAAAAGTGGTTCTCATTCCTACACCAACAGTAAAGAGTGCAATATCCAACACTTTAAAATAGCATGTTTGAAAATAACATACAGGCAACTCTGAAAACAAGGACACAGGACACCTTAATGGCCAGAGAAACACTCGGTTTTCTGGGACCCTTAAGTCCAGTCAGTTGAAATAAGTATGCGTTGCTTTTGCTGTACTTCCCTGGCCCAAAAAGCTAAAACAGAAGCAATAACAAAATACAAATATAATTGAGTGAAACAGGAATACAACTCAAAATTTTAATAGCAGGTAAGAAATTATAAGCAAGTGGAGCTGAAAGCCAGCAGGGAAATAGATGATTTTACTTCAGGGCAGGTTCTGTGACAACAATAAAAGCTCATCCTTGATGCTGTGTTTATGTCTCAATTCCCCAGAAAACCATCAATAATCTAATGAGAAGGCAATGCTATACTGCTCAAGTGACAGCACCATTTCACCGTCAAATCTTTACAAATGATAGGGAACAGGTAGTAGAAAGAAAATATTAACTCTTTTGAGAGCTTCCCAAACATCACTGCAAGAGAAGAAGGATAGGGAACGAAGTGCCTTGCTAAATGGTAGCAATTAAAGTGCATCTGTGTATCTCAGGCAATGTAAGTCCATAATTTAGGAATGGTAACAAGGAAGGGAGTGAAGCCAAAGGAAAATCTGAGAGGAGGATGACTCCAGAATTATTAATACTCTGAATTTCTGCAGAGACTTATACATGCTTATCTCACTGTGTGTTCTAAGCACATTCATTTACCTTCACCCTTCACCAGTGGTAACAACAATAGGAATTGTTTCTTCTTTGGACTGCTGAAAGCAAAATTATCATTGCATTTATGAGAACATAAACCCTTCCCGGAGAAAAAAAAAAAAAAAAAAAGTATCTAAATCTCTAAATCAGAAAACCATTCTTTCCTTATGTATCCAGGCATTAATATATAAAGGGGGGTGGGGGAGAGAAGCAGCTATAATTTCATTTTACTTTTCAGGCAACTGAAAAAAAAAAATGTTCATGGTGTATAATAAACTTAGAATTCATCAATGAGATTGCTTCTTCATTTAGAAGCAACATAACATGAACACAGTCAAAAAGACTTTCTCTGCATCTATGGGTGGTCAGCTCCTCTCGGGATATAAAAGGACTTCATCTTCTCAGCCAATTTCTCATGCAGGGATGGAGAAATAGAGCTGGTGTGGAAACAGATGTTTCAACCCTGCAACCTGAGGATCTTTTATTCCTAATATTTTTATTTGTATGGTAACAGTGCCAACAGAATTGAGACCCTCTTGTGTTGCAGTGCACTGGAGGTCATGCAAGCATAATAACTGACATTTCTTGTTGCAGACAGTTTTCTGTCCATTTCTGCTGATGCTTCAGCAACCTCCAGACAAGTTTCAGACTTTCTAAATATTTGTCATCAGACTCTGCTGGATTAACATTATGCCAAAATTGATCAGATACTGTTTAAAATCAAATCTGTTTGAGTCAAAGTGCTTGCATAGTTCCACCTTTAAGTTACAAAATTCAGTCAAGTGGGTTTTAAAATTAAGCTTGCTATTTATGTTCTTCCTTGGCTTTTTGTAATTCTCTCATGTCTGAGATTTTTAAGTCAGACCTTTGCAAAACAAATTATACAGGAGGGAGGAGAAGGGACTGAGAAGGAAGAAGTTTTTGTTACTCAAAACTGTGAAATTCATTCCTGCTTTGATTGTCTGTGGTATCATTTTTAGTCTTTAAACTCTACCCAGTGAAAGAAAATAATCACTAGTCTAGTCAGTAATCCAAAATATAGCAATGGAGGGGAAAAAAAAGTAAGTTAATACCTGCAGTACGAGGTGATGTCCAATTTAAATGAAGCAAGGAGAGCTTTCCTAGAGCAAGAAACATGCAAAACCAGAACAATCTACATTCAGATGCCACCAGAATGGAACCAGAAAAAGCACATGGCTTTTTTCCTGCCTTTATTTATTTTTTTTTTATTTATTTTTCCAAGACAAAGCAGCCATGAGAAGGTGGAGTCACTAGCTTTTTGAGACAGCTCCATCAAGAGAGACTTCAATTAGATTTTCTTACATGCAGATACTATTTCAACTTGAAAGGGGCTGTGGAAGCTATCTGAAATGCTGAAGCAATGAGAGATTATGTTGTAGAAGATGAATAATGATGTTCTGTTCTTATCATTCTGTAATTCATTCCTCTGTGACAAATTTCTCTTTTGAAGAAAAAATATTCTTTTATCCTTAAATCTTCTGCCATGATAAAGCTGAACAGCTAATATGGAATATGCCATTCTGTACCTTATGGTATGTCATGAAACAGGTACTTGGACTATTCAGACAGTGTCCCAATCTGCTTGGGTATTCCTACAGGGAACAAAGGGCATGCCTTATTAGAAATTATATGGGATAGTTTAAGACTGGACTGTCAGGACTGAATATTCTGGTAACCAACAATAGCCAAGCAAGTTTTCTCAAGTGCACAGAGAGAGCATCATGCATATCTGAAGCCAGAGGGAGTTTTTAAACAACATTGTATATGATTACTCCGTATCATTTAATGTTCAGATAGTCATTTTAGCTTTTGGGTCCGGTTCCCCTGCTGGTACCTATTAAATCATTCAGTGTTGTGAATTTGAATATCAGTTACATCAAGGGATTTTTTAAATGCTTATTTCCAAAATCAGCAATAGCCAAGACCCATTGTTCTGGATTCAGATCCTACAGCAGCTTGTCTTCTGAACACCATCACTGTGGCTTAGAGACATTTTCAGAGAGTTTCTTCAAATTTTAAATAGAAAAATATGTAGCTTTTTTGTTTGCTTGTTGTATTTTATTTTTTTAAGAATTTCATCATTTTGTCTGATTTACCTTTAGCCAGACTGTGCTGTTGTACAATAAGCTGTTAATAGTGTGAGGTTCGCATAGAAATGAAGAGTGCAATATGTCTGTACATGGCATATCCTACAGCCAAAGTGGTGAGGCTGGCTTCTTCGGTGTATGACAAAGATCTCACATAAACATGACAACAAAAGCAGCAGCAAAGGTGTGAAATGTAGGGGCAATCATTTATTTAATATGCATGGTTTTCTAGGAGCAGTAGTCTCAGGTTCAGCACTTCTGGTGCCAATAACAACAGTAATAAACAGTGTGATAAAAGCAGGTTTAAGTGAGACAGTGGGGAATTTAGCACTGTGTGAGTGATGTACCCTGTAACGAGTTTACAGCTGAGAAGTAAGCCTTAGTCTGCTTGAATATTTGAGCTGAAGAATAAACAGAGAATCTTTCCCAATCATTAACCTCCACTTTGTTTTGCCACAGGGCTTACTTGTCAGGAGGACAGGAATGAATGTGAAGAGAGTCTTTGTTTTCCTGGAGTGTCCTGTATGAATACCTTTGGATCATATATATGTGGAATTTGCCCCAGTGGGATGGAGGGAAATGGTAAAACTTGCAAACGTAAGTGCACTGACTTGTTTTAGTAGCAGGGTAAATAGGGGTCCGCTTCTACTATGATTATCCTTAATCAAGTACTTTGCCACTTGCTTCAAGAACAGACCGCTAAATATATAAACCAGACTATTGTCATTTTATATTACTATGGATAATTGCAAATTGGTCTTGGTTTGCTATTCTTCACTGCAGTTTAGTTTCATTTTGATTAGAACAAACACCATAGCATACAAAAAAAAAAAAAAAAAAAAAAAAAAAAGTATTTTCCAGATGCCAGCTAGATAGTTTGCCAGGGACATTCCCCAAGTTCTCTACTGTTTCACTCCTAAATACATCATCCTCTAACAAGTTCTCAGGGAGCACCTCCAGGATTACTCCTGTTTTGAGTGAATGCAGGAAGGATATAGAGTAGGAGAAAGAAGGTCTCAGGTAGTTTCATGAGAGGAAGGAATCCATAGCTGCTGAGCTCACATTTGGCATAAAGTCATGCCACAGTTCCCAACTAAAAAAAGGCCAGGAACAATTTTATACCTGCTCAGTACTTGTTGTTGGGGCAGTCATCAGCAAATTCTTTAGTAGGGGGCTACACTGATTTTGAACCATGCTGAGACCTTTCCATCAGAATGGGATGTGACCTAGTTTGCTGTTTTCAGTCACACACACGCACAGGTCTTCTCCAGAAATAAATTTTTTTGGAGAAGGAGGAGAAAACTCAACATTTGATGTGTTTTACATTTATTTGTTAGGGTTTCCAACTAAGTACAAAAAGCAAAAGAGCAAAAAGATACAGATATCCACTTTTCCTCATATTGACTACCAAGTCTGATATAAAAAGACTCAGCTGTAATTGCAGGATCCTGGCATTAGCAGGATTGTTCTTGGTGGTTTACCAAATATACCTTTAATCATACTGCCTAGTGTTTGTACAGAAATGCTTTCTTTAATGTATTGTTGAGCCATGCTGATCATTTCAAAGTGATTTTGTGTCTGTCTCACCAATGTGTAGGTAATTTGACTAATGAATCAATTATGCCCTTCTTCAAAATACATCAGAATCATAATTTCTTCCTATGCATTTTTAATTACAAATATATTTGTTTCTAAAATGCACATTTATTAGAACAAGTAAGCCTGAGGTCTTCCTTGCCCACCCAAAACAGGATAGAAATCATCCTTCGGGTATGTAACATACAGACTAGTATGTCCATCACGCATGCTTCCCTTGCTGATGCAAGTGCAAATGATTGTCAAAGGAAGGAGGAGAAAACTGAAGTAATTTTATAGCTGCTACAGTGGGTAGAAGCTCCAGTAGGTAGCAGCTCATTGCACTATTTAACACATACAGAAGTGTCATAATCTCAGGTTTTGTTATGAGTACAGAAAATACTGATAACCCAGAACAACTTGAAACACATATTCACATAGACTTTACAAGCCCTAGTTCAATCAAAATATTCCCTTCAAATTATGTATAAAATAGTATTTTCAAAAGTTTTCAGCATTCAGATTTCTTATTTACATCCATATATATGATTAGTGCAGACATCTTGAAGTGTAAAAAGTTTGCAGCAGAACTAACCAAAGCTAAGAAACACACACAATATAGTTTCAGGCAGAAGCTTTTGAGGAGAGGCAGGAATCAGGCAGACCTCAGGTCCCAGGGATTAGCATAGCATCTTCATCCAAGTAACAACGCTGCATAATGCATAGAGACCCAAAGCCTCCTTACTGCCCTTAGCTCAATAAAAGATCACTGTGCATAATACCTCTCAGATAAGCAAGGCTTAGTGAATTTGTGCACTGTAATTTTTCCTATGCTCATGCAGAAGCTTTACTGTATGTCAGCAGCTGACTCACCTGATTTCCCTTTATTTGCTTGATGGTTGGCTTCCAGAACAAACTTGTGTCAAGTTATCTGATTTGTTGTTACTGCTGCTTTTTATCATCAATCACAGCTAAGCTCTTAAAACCTTGTTTCCTTGTCTCCATGCTTTCTTTTTACAGCTGTGCTTGCTGCTGACATTACACAGGTTTTAGTCATTGACAACAGCAATGGCAAAGGTGACTTGAACAAGACTAAGGTTGAGTGGCCACTGCAACCCTTAGAGGCAAAGAACTCTCCTGTAATTAAGAATTTTAACAGAAATGATACACGTGGTAGGTACACAAGGTTATGAAATATTTTTGGGGTGTTGCATATTCAGAAATCATGCATTTTACCATCTTAATAGCAAACATAAACTGTTTATAATACATCACAGCAAGATGTAGCTAAAAATCAAAATCCCCTCAATACATCAGACTGCAGATTGCTGCTAAACGATTTTGCAAGGGGAAAGAGCCCTTAGCAATCAGAGTGGTCAGGCTTAAGTAGAATTCACATCACTTTTGAGGTAGAACAAAATCACTCAAAATCTTAGTGATCAATGGAAAGCAAGACAATAAGAATGACAGCTTACGCAAACTTGCCATAGCCAAGTGATGCTGAATTTTATTCCTGCATTTGACAGGCAGTCATTGCATTAAGACCACGCTTTGAGCATAAATGAAATATTGACGTGACTTCAGCAGGTGCTTTCCCCAGTATATTTGTGCCTGATGTCAGTACAACAGGACTCTGAGCACTGCAGCACCCTCTAAGAGGTGTGTGTGTCTGCACATTGCTTATGTTGACCCACTTGTAATCAGTATTCCAATTTTGTACTGAAGTTGTTGCTTTTTTTTCAGTTTTGTACTGAAGTTTTTATACAGATACACAAAGGTTTTTATACTTTTGTATATCTGTACTAGGCAAGCCAACAGCTAACTAGAACACACCTCTTACAGGTGATCTGTCATAATGTCATAGGCAAGGTGCAAGGATAATGCTGAAATACTTGAGAATCATGATAGAGACCTCACTGGAGGCAATTAAAAAAGATCTACAACCATCATTTAGATTTTATTCATCATCTGTTCTCTGTCGACACTATTAAACACTTCACAGGGAGTTCATTATTCAGTGACATCATAAGTGATAAAATACTATATAGTACCAGAGTGTTTAATTTTTCATATATTTCTAAGATAATTAAAATAGTCTCTTGTCATACAAGGTTCAACACGTTAAGGATGATTTCTAGATCAGAAACATATGCACTTGACTGTGAATTTTTAAAAGTAAGCTATATGTACTGTAAGGTTTGATGATTACTTTCTAATTATAGAAGACCAGAAGGATGTCAGAATAATACCATTTCTTACTCAGATAATCTCTCACTTGTGCTGAAAATTACAGTTTCTATATTATCTTTGAAAAACGCCAAAGAACTTTGAGTAATAAACTTGAAAACATGCAATTAGAGGACTAATAAATCTTACTTTAATGAGAAACAGCTGTTCTGTTACGCTGTGCCTACAGGACATTCTCATGTTTGGCACAAGGTTTGGGAACATTCTGCATTAATTATTCTTCAAAAGAATAAAAGCAGTTATAAAACTTTAGCCCGGCTCAGACAGTCACACTTAATTTTATATATTCATTTCATTTGAGAAATTATAAATAAATGTGCTTGAACTTCCTTTTTCCCTAGGTCAAGTAGCGCCTCTGTCCCATATTACTACCTGTGCCAACAGGCCGTGTTTTCCTGGAGTGTTGTGTTTTGATCGGAAACCCCCTTACATTGGATATGTCTGCGGCCGATGTCCACCAGGGTTTTTTGGAAATGGTCGAATCTGTAGCAAGGTCCCCAGACAAGGTACTTACTCATTTCTGGAATTTTAAAAAAAGGTTTTGCAGACAAAGGCTGTAAGCGAATATGAACTAGTATGGCATTACACTGCAATGCGCTTTAGAGTCAAACCCCGAAGCCTTTTTTCTGACTGTGAACACTCTTACCTGACAAGCAGCTAGCAGGTCTTATTTCAGGAATCTCAATCTCTCAGGAATGAGATTCACCTTCTCATTTGCCACTAGGGAGAATTCTTCACAACGGGACTTACTAGATAGTATGAATCACCACATCTGTGTTTCTGCCACAGCACTGGCATATGATTTCAAAACATGTTTCCTCCTCAGTAAGATGGAAACATGACACATGACAGTACCACTCTGTTTTCCTCGTCTCCTAATTCTTTTGCTGCAAGGCATCTGTTCTCCAAGGTGACCTGTGAAGATGATGATAAACAAAGTGCCATGTACGAACAAGTCTACCAACAACTGAACAACGGATAATTAAAACATTTCAATAGTATCCTTCATAGCCTGAGCAGCATTCTTCCTTCAGGAGTTCTGAAACTCAGACGGTCCCATTAATCTCTGAGGACTGATCATTAGAAGAGGTCTTCTGCTGTGATAAAATAAAAGCTGGGTCCTGACCTCAGGCAGAAAATGGCAATAGCATAGCAACCATTCATCAGTCATCCAATCTTGCATTCTCTCAGTGAAATTCTCATAATTCAATGCATAGTTCTCTAGGGACAGTCTGGATGGTTGTCCCCTTTTCACTGCACAGAGCGATTTGCCAGGAGAACTGATGTTTACTCCTTAATAAGAGTAGTTATTAGGTCAGGTTCCCTGGTTTCCCTCTAAATCTTTTTCTTAAGCATGCAAGACAGATTCACTGAAAACCCATCAAATTGTTCCCCAGCTTCCTACACAGACGAACCTACCTTCATTACCCATTCTGTATCCAAATCAATGGCTGTTGCCTTGGTGTTATATTTTAATGAACACTATTAAAGCGGAACTGATTTCACTGTTTAGAGTACGTATTGTCCAGACTTTTTGAACTCCAAATTGATTTGAGCTAGTTCTCGAAATCTAAAGGTCACCAAGAATACAACTAACATTTTTCTTCCTCTGACTAGCAATGAGTATGTACAATGTATTAGTTTGTCGGAGTCACAAAGTCAGCTATTGACTGTTCTATAACTTGGTAAGCTGTAAAAGCAGTTGAGTAAAAAAATATAAATCACTGTGCATATAAATAAACGAACATTTCTGTTATTGCCCAAAGCTGCACCCTGTCATTAACAGGATAATGGGATATACATTGTATACCCAAAGGTCATTTAAATGTTGTTAAGTAGAACAGATATTCTACAGATATAGATATTGGTATAGTAAATCAGACACACACGGTACATATAAACATTAACCGATAAATTTGTGTATGTTCTAAAAAGGAAGCACAGTCAGTAGTTGCCATTTACTATGATTTACACCTGTCATATACAGCTCCAGGCAAGACTTAAGAAATACCCCAAGTATGATGATCTGAAATGAATACACACTTCTTTCAAAAGGGAGCTGGATATCTGAGGCTGTGAAGTTCCTCTTTTTCCTTGAATATGTAAACTAAATCAAGGACTTCTTGCTACATATACAGCCATGCAACCTGTGGAGGGGTGAAAATGTTTTTTTTGTTCCATAAGAGCCTTATATTCACTCACGTGAATTATATCATAATATAAACAATGAGAATCTTTACCTCCCTTCTCAGTCTTAGAAACAGTTTTCATTTGTCAGGACTTCAGGAACCGTAATTGCCTTATTTTATATCTTTCTTGCCTTATGCAAGATGTCTGTATGGGCAAGATCAGCCTTTAAAATAATCATGCGCCTCAAGGTTAAATGAGAATAGTCATTCATTTTCATATTTAGAAATGAAAGTAATTGCTGCAGCTATATGAAAGTTCTAATTTATAACCAAAATGATCGGTTTAACTCTCTTTCACGTGTGCTTTGCTAGTTCAAGCAGAAATATTGTATAACACTGATGATTAAAAGATATCAGACAAAAAGGAATGAACTTTCAATTAATTTTATGTACAGTTATGGATAATGAATATTGTGAAATCCTCCCTGTTAGAATAACTTGTAACTTATGCTATCAGTCTTCAAACAAAACAGAACAAATCCTCTTCAGCTTGTTACAGTGCTTATTAAGGCATTGAGATTACACGCCATTTTCTTCCAACTCTACTAACTTCAATGTAAAAATTCTCGTTAATTCCTTTTTTGTACTTTATTGGTTGTTTTTGACATGAAGTTGTACTCAGTTGTTACTATTTAATGATTAAGGTATGTGTGTTTTCATATAGAAATCATAAAAATTACCCAACTGCCCTTTGTAGACTACAGAGGAGAAAAAAAAATGCCATAAGAATTTTTTTTTCCTAAGTCCCTGTTTGATGAGAATATGCACCAAAAGTCCTTAAAATGTGGTTTTAATCTTTTGATGTACTTGGCTTACTGCAAACTATATAGATTCCAGAAATAAGTTTCAAAGCTCCATTTACCTGCTCTGCCAACAGTTCAGGGCCTCATTCTCTTCTCACTTACATGTTTTACCCACTTTATATCAGGAGTCTGTACCAGTTTAAATCAACCAGACTTTGTTGAAATTATTTGTGAGGTACATCTGATTTGTCTTAAGGAAAAACCATCACCAGTACCAGAGCCTGTATGGAGTTTCATACATAAAGGGAACTGTCTAATTACATTCTCATATATACTGTTTTCAGGTAAGCCAAACAAGCATTTCTCTCCCTTAAAAAAAAAATAAAAATAAAAATAAAAATAATAAAAAAAAGAATTAGTAGCATCAACAGTCCCTTAATTTTTCTAGTAGACAATAAGGAGGAAAGTCTAAGGAACTTAAATCTGCTCAGGCTTCACTGGGCACGCTTCACATTTGTATAAAATATCTGTTACCTTTTTGTTGGAAAAGACACATCTACTAAATCTAACCGTGCAGTATCATAGGTTATATTCTTGACATAAAGAAAATGAATATATCTTAATGGGGGATGCCGGTGATGCGACTGCAGGTTGCAATATTAGTTCTCATCAGATGCTACTGGTATTTCTCTAGACTGGTTTCATCACTCACGGTCTCAGAGATACCCATCTGTTTGCACTTTCTTTCGCAGGTTAGAGAGGTAGGTGTCATCACAAAAGATTTATTTTTTTCCTATTAGTAAACCAGCAATTTTACTGGACAAAGCAGTGCCACATCCGTCACCAATAAAAGATTGTTCAGAGCCAGCTTGTTCTGCCTCTTCTGGTTTAGGGAACTGAAGATCAGGGGAGAGGATTATTTTATGATCTCTGTAATCGAGTTCTGCTCTTTCCACTCTGAACTGCTAGCACTCCTGCCCTAGTGTTTAATTTGCAGTACAGTAGACATTTGGCACTTGATATATGTGTGGATTTGCCAGCTATTTGTTATGTTTATGTTCTGTATTTTACACTATTCCAGTACCTGCAGCATGCTTCTGAACTCACTTTGATTTCACAACAGAGAGACCTCTGTGACCTTCTCATTTGCAGATGAACATCAAGGTGTGGATTTAAAAACTACATAAAATATTTTGAATTACAAGCATGGGTGTGTTTGAACACATAGTGTTCCAGAAGAGCACTAATGCCAGAAGAACATATTATTATTACCTTTTATATTAACTTTTGACCTTGAAATTACTGCTGTTATTATTAGCATTCATCATTGATCACTGTCCATGAAGAATAAATAACTCCTGAAAAACAAGACAGTAAGTGTTTCGGTCGCCAACCCAAGGTTTCAGCTTTGGAGCTAACTCCAGGAGTAGGGACCTCTTGCTGCCTGGAACCAATTAAATGAGTCTTCTTCAAAAAGGGACTAGTGAACATAGCAGAATCCTTTCATCAAACAGAATTGATGAATTTGCATTAAAAAGATCAAGGCCCAGATTCTAGTCTCGTTTACACCAGTGTAAATCAGAAGCGATCCCACTAAATGAAGAGCACTGCCCTAACAGCGTGAGCTGAGTGTTGTTCCTGGAATACAGGCTGAAAAATGTTGAAAAGTAGGCACATCATAGGCTGAACCTTCAGCTACAAAATCTGTATGTATGTAAATCTGCAGGTATAGATAGAAAATACACACTTCCCAGCACTCAGAGGATGCTTTGCGATGAGGAACCAACCAGCCCTGACACCATTTATGCAATGAGTTACAAGACTCATTTGAAGGCGGGAATCTTTTGATGCTGCAGTCATTAGCTGCAAAGTTAACTGAGATCCTTGCAGAGAAGACATAACAGAAATACAAAATAGGTGGTAAATATTACTTTGGTCTGTCTCTGTGTGGTAACAGCTCTCAGTGGCTGATTCTTGTGGGCTCGGAAGCTGGGAAGCATTGCTTCCCAAGGCCAGGGCTTCCAGCTCCTAGCACTGACTCAGGCCATTGAAACTCTGCCCACAATTCATCTTTGGAATTTGTGTTGGAAGTTGCTGATCCCTTTTCTAAACTATGTTTTAGCAATTCTATTTTTTAGTATTTCAGGGCAAAATGTACATTTTTTGCAAACTGACAAGTAATGTTGTGATGATATCTCCTTCAAGGGGGTATGTGATGAAAAGGCAGCTGAAGTGTGGTTAGAAATGACACACAAAGACATTCCATACAAATCTGGATTCATGAAAGACATATTTTTGCAAATGATATGCCAGTAATCTTCACAAGGCCAGGATCACCCGGGCATTTTGGACATAATCTATGACCCTTCCCTGCCCTCTGAGTATGTAATTGCCTCCAAAACCCCACTCCTGTACTTGTCAGGATACAAAGGGAATCAGAGAGCCTTTCTGATGGTTCTTACCTCTCTAGGGATACCTAAGAAAATATTAAGTATTTTCAGAAAAAAAACCTCAACAGTGGCCTGCGCAGTATGTGCTATGACCCAAACATGATAAATAAAGAAGGCATGGCAAGAATAATACGTTTAAATAATTTAAAAGATAAATGGTTTCCAGCTTCACTGATCCTTATACTCTGTCAATCCCGAATTTGTTAAGTGCTTCCAATCCAGATGATATATTTCGGAAATGATGTCGCTCAGCAATAGAAGCCCAATGAAGCCCAAGCCATAAAACCAGTAGGAAAGAGAACTAAGCTGTATGCCATGAATAATATTTACATTCAATCAGAGCATCAAGTACAGATTACACTTCTCTCCTACCAAGAATGTGCCACTTTTTGCTTAAGCAATCACCATGCAATCATGACTTTTAAGTGATAACAACAGCTCAGACTGCAACAAATAATCTATGGAGGATACAGGCCCAGTGAGCATCTTTTGTTTGTTTGTTTGTTTGTTTGTTTGAAGTTGACAGAACAGAGAGTAAGATCATCTCCTCTTAAACTTTCCAAGCCCATTTTATCATCTAGCTCTAATAGCACATAGCTTCTAAAGTGAGCCAACACTATTTCCATAAATTTGATAATGTTGTTGTTTTGTTAAAGGCATTTAGAAGCTTTTTGAAATTATAAGTAATTCATACTGGACAAATATCCTGGCCCCATTCAAGCAACACAAGAGTTTTGCCACTAAATGCAAAAGCAGAGCAAAAGATGGAGAAAAAGGATTCATAAACAGTACAAGGCAGAGTACAGTACTATAGGTAAAAAGATGGTGTGAAATTAATAGATTCATTATTGCTTACGACAAATTTGGGATTCTCACCATCTTGCTGTTGTTGGTAAGCAGTGACCTACAGAGGTAGGACACTCACTTCACTGAATTTATTTGCAGCAGCAGATGATATTCAATCCATGCCAATCCATGTGAATTTTGCCCAAATAATTACACATCACATGTATAGAGCTAGATCATTTCTGAAAGGACACAACAACAGTCTGTAGCTAAAACAGCACTGTTGATCCTCTAGAATTCAGGACAGAATAATCTTTCATACTGATAATTTATCACATTGAAAGTTAATCTCATATTATGACAAAAATACAAAACACATTTGTTTGATTATTTGTTTGTTTGTCTTGTTTTCAGTTCTATAGGACACAGAGAGGCACAACTGCAAAGCAAAGACCATCAGCAAAACTCCCTAGTTTTATAAATGGTGGAACAGCTGATAAATCTTATATTTTACTGAAAAATAAGAGCTCTCAACAAGAGTTTCTCCATTCTAGCACATGCTGCTTACAATAGTTATAGAATGTTGTCTTAAAAATCTTAGATTTGAATTATTTGGTTCATGATATTTTAAAATCTTCTTCAGCTGATGCCTCACAGAACAGATAGCCCTTAAACCTCTTTCTTTTGCTGTCCCCCAGATGCCTCTGGTCAGCTCATAACTTCCTCTTTACAGGTATCTGAATACAAAGAGGAAACTTTTCATCTTCTTGACGGCTATGTATGTCACTGTGTTAAATCCCTACGTGGCCTACGGAGTTTGGTTAGACTAGATGCAGATTAGCAGAACTGCCATGGGAATTCTGCAGCACACAATCTGAAAACTTATCAAAATTCCTTGTTTTTTGCCTTTTTAAAATATATATTAGGAAAAAAATAACACTATATATAATTTTCAACCAAATCAGTTGTAGTTGTGGAGAACTTATAAAAACATGATTTCACCAAAAGTATTTATATGTGCTTTTATGGTATTAAAATAGATTCATTACTGGTCTCCAGCAAAGTACAGTTCAGATTGTTTCTTGGCTTTCATATGTAAAGTAGCTCATTTTTATGTGTTTACAGCCCCAAACAACATAATTATAATTTTAGAGCATTTATTTCTTGAATCAAATAAAAAGAGAATTTCTGTAAAATATTCAAATTTAAGCTAGTTTTTCTTTGAAGAAATATTATGGATTTTCTTTTGAAGAAATGTTACAAACTTTCTTTATAAGCTATTATTACAGTTCTAAAGGATTCTACATAGATGTTTCAAAGAACCCGGCAGGGATGCTTCACTGAAGATCTGTCTTGATTTTGTCTATTTTGTGTATATCTACCAACCTGTTCAAGTCATGAGAGAGTCTGAAGGCCCACAAGGCATCATCAGATAAGAAAAGAGTTTTTATTAATTTTTCCATCTTTCTCAGTGCTGAGCTAAAGTACTGCCAATTCCTGAATAGAAAATATAATTTAGTTTAATGGAATCTATCTTAATTCTCTCTTCATAGCTGCTGAAATAATGCAGTTGTAGACTGAAATAATTGGAGAAGGTAGAATACAAAGACGAGAGGTAAAAGCCTCTGGTCTTTCAGCCTTAGGTCTGAGAGGTGGACAAGGTATAACAAAAGAATGAGCAATAAAATAGTTACAAGGGTGTTAAGAGGGTGATCCACTGTGTTTTCAAACACAACTATTCGTCTTTGCTTCCTGTGTTGTTAGCTGGATATTCAGAGAAAAATACAGGAAGAACACTTCTAAAAACTGCAGAAGGGAATGATTTAGAGCCAATGAATGGAAGGAGCAGTGAAGGAGGCAGAGTAACAAAGGAACAGAGAGCAGCAGGTCTCCCATGCAAGGGGTGAGAGTGCATGGAACATGTTGAGATTTCCCACCCCTAGGAGAGAACTTTTCAATTAAGCCCTGAAATAAACTGCCAGGTAGAAGAGGTGTTTGAGAAAACACAGCTTGTTTGTAAAAAAAAATAGCTAGTTTACAATATACATATACAATCTAAAAAAGGTATTAATAAAAATATATATTTTGATAAAGACAAAAAAAATAATCCTGTTTGGGGAGCACGCTTATATTTCTGCATTCAATAATGCTCACACCATTTTTTAAAAACACAATTTCTGGTGACACTGACTTTAAAAATTCTATTGAAAAATCATAGAAAACAAAACAAAAGGAAGTCAAACCAAACCAAACAAACAAAAAAATAAAACCCACCAGAACAACAAAAAAAAAAAAAAAAAGCCCCCCCAAACCCAACTGAGTTTATAAAGGAACAGACTACTTTATTTTCCTCAAAGGCTCACTTTTTCCATACAGCTTTGTAGTCATTGATGTCTTGCAATGCCCCTGGCACTTTGCCTACATGTGATCTCTCATCTCCAGAACTGTAAAAGCTACTCATCAGGTAGTTGCATCAGGTATCTTGATTGTAGTTTTAGAAGTTCTGGATGAAATCAGAATTGTGAAAAATATTTCAAAATGTCTGAATAAGAATTTATTTTCCTGTCCTTGCTGAATACATTTTAAGAATTAACTTTGTAGGGTGTACTAGTTCAAGAAATCTGAGACTCTACCAAACTTCCCCACAGTGTGAAGTTCTCTAAGTCTTTCTGGTCCTCTATGTCCTGTAACGTAATGTAGCCTCTGTGTTGAGGTAAGCAGTATCCCCTGAATTTACTTAAAATACAACAATGCTGAAACAAACATTAGTTTAAAGTTCACTATGTAGGAAATTTGAATGTGCATGCTTCCAAGTATATGTAAATTATAATCAATTAAATACTTACAAAGCAGCAGACACAGCCATAGATTCATTTGCTGACATTTGTGGGTATTTACCCTCAAAACAAGGAGATTCTTAAGAAAGTTTAGTGGGTGAACTGGCTGCAGATCCCAGGTTTTCTCCACAAAAAGCATTATGATAGAGTAGTACAATTTTGTGTTTTATACACACAAAACAAATTTGCATTGCAGATTTCTAAAGTATGAATGGTTTTACAGAATTGTGTATGTACAGCTGCAGCCACATTTGACAAACAAGAGTCTGCAACAGAGGAAGGAATTGCTTTAGTGCCAGCTCCATAGACTATTCCCTACTGCTCATGGCACCGGTAGGTGAAGGGGAAGAGAATTGCTCAGGTAGAAACACCAGCAACACAATCTCATTTTTGACCAGCCTGAAACATAGCTCAGGGACAGTGAACTAGATGTTCACCTTTTAATTTTATTATTAAAGCAATGAGTGAATGAATTAACCTGGCACAGAAATGACGCTTTGAGAACATGGATTTTACTGAGGCTGAATATGCCTGTACAGATGGATGCAGAGCAGTGCAATTGCTTTGCTCATGTGTTGACCTGTCTGGATGTAGGGCACGTTAGGTCCACAAGCTGTCGAGCTGCATTAGCCCAGCATGAGCCAAATAGCCTGGCTGGTTTATTCTGTCTGCCTATGCACAGCTAGTGGCTCACTCACAGAGCTTCACATCTTTCCGATTTGTGAATTCCAGATCTGGACGCTTCTTACAGAAAAGTTATTACTGGTATCCGCTATTTCCACATTTTTCAAAGAGGGGATTAACTTTTCTCTGTGCTTATTTTGTGTTTGATGTGTGTTCCTAAAATCTTTTACAACACCTCTGACTTTTCACTTTTTTGTATAAAAAATAGGTAAAGCATCATCATCACTAAACTGAAGCTACTGTCAAAATTTATAATAATATTTCAGTCTTAGTCTTTAAAGCTCTTTTGTTCCTACAAAAATAATCCTGGGATTACAACTTCTATAAAATTTGGGACATCAAAGCTGTACCTCAGTTAAGGAAGTTGAGGGATATTTCCAGTTGGGTATTCTGGGAGTTACTGTTTGTGATTGCAAGCAAAGGGACTTCAGTGACTGGGGAAATTCAACTAGCATCTAAGCATGGGGAAATTAAGGATGCTTCAGAGCAAGGGCGGGACAATCACAGTTTTATTTCCGAATATTTGGGAGAGGGAAGATTTTAGGGTACGCTTGGATGGCTAAAGAGAAGATGTAGGAATTAAATGCATTCTGAATGGAGAAAGAAGTTATGCCAGAACTTAATCAAATAAAACAGCAGATTAAGAGCTGATAGAAAAACAGAATTTCCCTGGAGCTTCCTATTGACAGCTGCTCCATTTTCCCTTTCTCACCAAATAAATACAGAAAAAAAATATTAATGCAAAAAAAAAATAGAGAGATAAAATAGGATGATCCCTAATACTCTGGTAACAAGGCTTCTTAGACCAGTGTAATTTTTCTGTTCTATCTTGACATTTTAAATAAGATATATGTGCTGGTAGATGTTTCAAATTTTAAATGATGACCCACATAGCGCAGTATGTCAGAAGAGCATTTCTCTGTCGACATTCTTCTGAATGAGAAATGTGCTAGACAGCATGTACTACTAAATGTTAATAGCTCTAAAACTACACAAATTGTAAATTTATTGAATTGTGTTAATAATGAGATGAATTCTTAAACTACTCACAGAATTCTGAAAGAGTTGCAACCTGATCAGAATTAAAGGTGCCCATAACACTTTGAACTAATAGGGGGAAGAAACCACCAACAGATGATCGTGTTAAGGAGAGGGAACAAGTCTCCAGATGAAGAGTAGGCTGTTCTGGGGGCTTTTTAGTAGAAAAAAGAACAGAGCAACACCTGGATTACAACACAGAGATTGCATATGCTGATAGTGTCTGCTACTTGTGAATGCATGAAAAAGTTACACTTATATTTAAAAAAAATAATAATTAAATTTAGATTTCTTGCTCTAATAGCTGTGAAGAGAAGCACAGCAATGAAGAAGAAACAACTAGTCATGTCTACAAGAAGTTTACAGCAAGAGCTTGATGTGTCAGCTGCTAGTTGTGGCTCAGGGTGAGGCTGTCTCCAAGGCACATTGCTTGGGAGGGAAGGTACGGAGGTGCTTGAAGCTAAGTGAAGGCTTGGGTGAATGACACTTGGGTCACTGACTTAATCTACCCTATCCCAGGCAAAGTATGAAATGCTGTCTCTCTGGAAACAGAAATGATTAGTGCCGGGGTGGGGGATGCGATTTCTCTTAATCCAAGTCTAAGTGTAGCCTGTTTCTGAAAGCTTGAAAATGAAAAAAAGAAAAAAAAAAAAAAGAAGAAGAAAAAAAAAAGAAACTCAAAAGAGAGAAAATGTATTAGATTTCTTTACTGTGTTTTAGTGGTGATAACTCACCCTGGGTTTAAGATACTGTCGAGCGTCTGCTCTGTTTATGAACTGCTATTTTCACTATGTTATAGAGCTGTTTTATTATCTCCAGAATGAACATAATCCTCTTCATATACAGTCATCTAGTAGGTCACTACAAAATGCAATTCAGGCAAGAGAAGAAATCAGAATTTGCTGTGCCTTAACAATGCCATTATGGCATTGGCAAGCATGAGCCAGATAATGGTTATGATGATTCTGATTTATAATCTTAGCACAAGCAGTACAAGGTACCTCAAACACCAGGCAAAGCTGAGGGCTTCTCCTGTAGGGGAACTCCTAAACAGGTGGAAAGTGTCCTGGTGTTGAGTTGGATGAGGGATTTAAACTTCTTTCTCTGAAATCTGGTCTCTGTCACCCTTGTTCTAATCTTCCCCAGATAGGGGAGAAAACAAAGGCATCTGTCTTTGCAGGGCCTGATCCTTCCTGGTGTTACACTGTGCTTACAGTGGTGTAATTGATAGGAATGGAGCCCATTCTATGCACAGCTGGAACAAAGCATCAAATTCTCAGTCTCTTTTCCAAGTCCATGGAAAATAAACTCAGTTTGTTCCCACTGCTGCACATTTCCCTGTTAGTATAGGCAGAATACTAACAGTAGTATAGGCAGTATATTAACAGTAGTGAAAATGCATTTTTGTACTGTCATATAACCTTGAGCACTTTGCCTTGTCATTTTTTGTGTTATTTTCATCCAGTCCAATATGTAATCATACTGTGGCATCACAGAGAAAACCAGATTCACACAATCACACTTCTGCATTGATAATGGGTTATACATTTGAAAATATTGATCGACTGCGAGGAAAATAAATTGAAGTAATACAGAATTTGAGAAAGCTGCTGACTACAGACAACTGAGTCTGCAATCTTTTGGTATATTTCTTTGTTTTGGTGTATTCAGATATCTGGAAAACTACAGAAATAAATTTTCAGGTATTCCGTACAAATGCCATCAGATTCTAATCCTAACTAAATTGCACAGTATCTTTATAAGTAAAAATATGATAAAATGAAAGCTGAAAGGACAATGATGTAGCCACGTTTGACCAATACCAAAGTTCCTGTGACAGTATCTTATGAACTTTGGTGGCCTGTGCAGAGTGGATGAGGGACCTTAATCTATACATGCAATGAACAAACAACCAAAATATTTACTGCTGTTCATTGGTAGTTTTATTTGAGGTGAAAAAAAAAAAAAAAAGAAAAAAAAAAAAAAAAAAAAAGGCATTGCTATAGGTACACTCCAAAAACATCATGCTTCCCCTAAAAAGGGAAGTAAGGAGCATCTTTGCAGGATGGGCATATCATATATCATCTAATAAGGAAATAAAAGACTTTAATTTCTCAGATAGCCAGCCTGACCCCCTCAGCAGTCACTAAAATTCAGCTAGGAGGATTACATTTGATTACAATACAGTGGAAGAGACTCAAAGCTATAATCAGTGCTCATTTAAGAAATTTGTTAGAGTGGCCATTTGGCCCTTCATTGCCATTCCTGTTGATTTCTGGTCCTTGAATCGAACTTTCTAAGGGCAGCAATAATCACCTGTTGCTGTTAACTTTCTGTGGAGATGTTTCTTTCATCTTTCTTTCTTAGGTTCATTTTAAAAAATCATTTGACTTCTCCTATCTTCTTATGCTTGTCACTGATGTCCTCCCCTCCTCAACATCTCCATTCTTCCATTCTGTTCATCTCATCATTCATCAGCCTTGCCTTGGACAGTAAAATCCATGTATTCACCTACCATTGATGCCCATAACTTGATCTACTACCACATACCACTCCAAAACGTGATGCTTCAGGGCAACAAAAACTTATCAGCCAGAAGAATGACACTGTTTACCAGCCAAATCAGCATAGGTTTGGATGCCAGGTTTTCCTTTGATCTAGTCAATGCTCTAAATTTATTTTTGACCTTTGCCAAGTGTCTTTATCTCTTTTCTTGCTAACTATGACTAATTTCTACATCAGTAGGAGTTTTATGAAAGTGATTAATATTTATATTTAAAAAGTAGAGCTACATCCCACGTGGGGTTAACCCTAGAACCAAGTGAGGTTTTTTTGTTCAGGATCCAATACATTCCATTTCCTATGGAGTGAGTACGCCAGAAGTGGTTAAAAATAGCTTCTTCCATTCATTAGAGTCAGCAGATAGCCATTAATCTTCCTGAAAGTATTGATTCAAACTACTTGTCTCCACTTTCAAGGCCCTTCACAGACTAGCCTCTCCCCATCTATCATCTCTCCTTACACTACTGAAAAGGTGGCTGGCTTTGTAACCAGTGGGTGACAGTTACAAACCAGCAGCCTTTCTTACATGCTGCCCCTCACGTCTGGAGGGAGCTGTACACAGTACTAACAAAGGTTTTCCATTTGTCTCCTTTACATGCTTTCCTCAAACTTTGCCATAAGGACTACAAAAGTATTACATAGTTATACGCTGATGTGATTGGACTAGTCTGTCTAGGACGTGATCTTGCCAAGGACCGTCTCTGACATCTATCTGTCCCAAACTGCAATGTCTCATCTTATTCCGAAACTGCAAGAACAGGAATGCAAAGTCTCTGCACTAGGTACTGCCTAGCAGAACACTTCCCAGCACACTACTGCAAAATATGTAGGTAATCAGAAATAAATGCTAGCTCAGGTGGTCAAGAACTGTAGGGAGCAGAGAGAATGGCACACAGTGCCAAAACCTCATGGACTAGCATAGGTCGAAACTAGTAAAACAGCATGGCAAGTGTTTTTGCCTGGCTGCAATTGTCCCCTGTAAGCTCAGTGCTGATCATTAAAGAATAATGCCTGGCTACCACTGAGAGTTACTAGCTTAGTCTTAATATCAAGCTAACATAATTATATTTCATCTAGCTCATCAACTTATCCTGTAAGGTTCTGTATTGTAGTTCCCTGTGTATCCAGTGCTGTTGTTACCCATAGCAGACAATACTATAAGATTTCTACACCAGCCAGCATAGATAAGCCCTTAGCATTGATGTCAGACTATTGCATTTACTTCTAGAATTGTTATTCTGTTGTTTTCTCATAATCTAAATGGTCGCAGTGGTTTCTTTAAACACTAAACCAGCAAATTTGATTAGTATATATCTTCCTTCTGCCCTAGATTCAAGATCTTCCCAAAGCCACTTGGATATTGCTGAGAGAAATAGCGAAGATGTTAGAAAATCTCACCAGGAAGGCAAGACATTAAGAAACATATATTCCCTCCTTTCCCAAACCCAAATTCCAAGACAACAAACTACGTACTTTATGGAAAGAAACCACACAGTTGTTAACACTCCAGTCCTTACAATGAAAAGGAAGATTTCCCAGGCTCAGACATTGGCAGAAACAAAATCTGTTATGGAGTCCACAGCACCTGAGAAACAGACTTTTCTTGACAAAAGAAGTGATGCACACACTTTCCTTCTGCACGAGGAACCAGACCCCAGAACAGCAGCTGCCAGTGTGACAACCCCTACTGCTGTGCATTTTAAGCAGTACAAACCAAGTCCAACAAGGACCGCTCCTTCTCATCACAGCCCCAATGTAAGCTCATTCTTTGCAAGGCCACAAGCTGTTCAGCAACCTTGTTCCAGATACAGATATTTTCCCAGGAAATGGCCCAGTCAAGTCACAGCCTCAAGGACCAAACCCTCCCAAAATTTCCCAACAGAGCAGCGAAGAGCATCTCCTTTGGAAACACACCTCACACCCTCTTTTCATCCATTAGGTTATTCCCTTGACACAGCTCTCCAGACTGCCAGCATCCCACCTGGGTCTGTTCCCCCAGCAAGGCTCCCAGCTCAGACCGCAGCGCTCAGGCAGGCGTACAAGGCAGCGATGGACCCTGTGGAACAGCCAAAAACCATCAGTGGGATGCGTCAGGACGTCATCTGTGCTAACATGCCATGCTTCAGTGGCGTGCAGTGTGAGCCAGACGAAGATGGAGGGTTTAAATGTGGCTCTTGTCCCACAGGATACAGCGGTAATGGAATTACGTGTGAAGGTAAGGGAGAAAATCCTCTTCCAAATTCTTCAATGTCTTTAAATATATTTCTAAGTATAAACAAAATCACTTTCAAAAATTATAAATAATTTTGATTATATATTTACAGATGTTGCCAGCTGAGATCATACTGTTTTACAAAGCCAATTACATTTTAAAATAATAGAAAATCTTATTCTATAACTCAGAAGTTCTTTCTGCTTACAAAAATGACATATTTATTTGATAATATCTAATCTACTGAAACCAGGACTAGATTGTGATCTTGCTTGCCCTTGCTTAAGGCCGGATTCATTTTACTGAAATCATTACATTAGAAACCATATAAAACTTTGTGGGAAAGAGTAAAATTGACTCTATTTGTCTATACAACACATATTCTATGAAAAACTAATTGTTCTGCTATCTTAAAAATTACTTTTAAATATCTATCTAATACCCTAAATACAAAACTGAACCTGTCATCTGAAATGTATAGCACCAGAAGAGTTTTGACAATATATTGACTTATTTATTACGCATTTTAGAATACCTCAGTAAAGCAATAGCATTATACACATTTCTAAAACAATGAGTTCTCTGACTTGGCTCTCATTAATTATACCTTTTGTCGAAATCCTTCTGATAAGTTGATGTCTTAATTGGCCTTTCACTAGAAAAAGCAAAAGTGTAGTGAGTCTATTCAATTTGTAGTAATGTATTTAATCTTCTTTTGCCAGTGGTTTCTCGCATCCTGTGCCCACAGCAGAGAGGTGTGGCAGGGTCTCAGCAGGGCTCAGTTCCCTGCTGCTCACAAGTCTTTTTGGGGGTGTAAAGCCCCCAGCAGCACAGCAGCCCTCTGAGCTTACAGCAGTCCTGAGGACATGCTGCAAAATGCATAAGGAAAAATTACTATAATCCCGTGTGCTGTAATTTTCACCTATTTGCACATTTCTGAAATGACCCTTTTAAAGGGCTGAAGGTTGTTTGGCCCATCAAGAAAGACCCCATCCTTTATGCCTGGAGCAGAAAACACACCACGTAGCTCTGGGAAGCTCAAAGCAAGCTGGAGTGCAGGATGGCCTCCCCTCAAAGACAAGGCCTAGGTACAGATGAATATTTACAAATACAGATATTCAGCTGCCAGTGTATAAATAAATTTAGTATGCCCATCAGTACAGTCCTTAAAACATAAATCTACCTGTGCCTTTTACTGTCTTACAAGACGAGATGTTTTCTTCAATTACTGGAATTACAGAAAACCTCTCTGGAGAGTCCTTAAGTTGAAATAGCTTATTGCCAACATCGTTCTCTGTCTCGGGGCTTGATGACACGGTACACAAACATCCTTTATTTGTCTCCTGTCACTGACCACATCACCTGACTTAATAATAAGCCTGTCTGCTTCACCCCGAGCCGCTGTGCGCACCTGCGACTGCTGTCCTGGAGCAGGGCCAGGAATGCCTCTGCCGCCGGCTCTGTGTGAAGAGCATCCATTGTACCTCCAGCTGCTGGCGTCTCTTTGCGCGTCAGATGCAGCTGGCTGATCATGACAGATGAAGGAGAAAGATGACAGCAGTTCCTTGCGTTAAGGCCTTGCCAGAATGTCTGCTATCAGCACCTGACGATGCAGCCATGATCATGCTGATTTCCCACAGAACAGCAGTACCCTCTCAGAGCAGGCAGCAGCAAAACTGCGCAAGTGATCAAAGCTTAGATGAGACCAAACTTCGTGAAATCTTCAGACTTTGATGCAGCATGCATGGCAAGCGAGCAAAAATGTCCAGCCTCAGACACTATTGAGAACTGTCACCACCTCTTTTGTTGCTGAAATTCACCGAGATAAAAGGAACGGCCCATCGGTAGCAAGGTTTAATACCTGTGGAGCTTGAGGGGATGTGACCTTTGTTTAATAAGAGTTCCTGAAAATACTCTGAGATATTAAATGCTTTACTGAGTGGTATTTATCTTGTGACAGAACGTAGATTTATTTGTTTATTTGTTTATCAGTTGTGCGGATTCAAAATTAAGCTTGGAGGGACAAAAATAAGCAGCATCCTGAAAATGAATTTGTCCTCTAAAATAAATCATTCAAGATTTTGTTTCTTTAATACTCCTGCCCCTTTGTACAAGCCCCATGAGACCACGCTGCTGCCTGGTTTAGTCACACATCCTGTCCCTCCATTTTTTCCTGCTTTGGGCATCACAGAGCCACAGGAGTCCAGGCTGGGGATCACCAGGTCCAATCTCCTGCCTTCTTTTGGAAGAGTAGAACTAGATCTCAGTGTGTTTGGCTTACACTCAGGCATCTAAAACTAAACTGAGATATTTTCAGGTGCTCTTAGCATTGTCTGTTTAGATTACTCCCTTCAGTACCAACAACTTTGTCATCTCTAAGAAGCAGGACCTTGCTTTTACTCATCTTGCTCTGACAGAAAAAGCAGTAGGGACTTAATTCTCTTATTTCTGGCAGAAGCTAATTACTATGAGGATGAGCCAAGGTGAAGTAGTTCCTCGTGGATCTAATCCCTACTTCCATACCCCTTCCTACAGCTGGCCAGGTTCTCAGCTTGCAGAGCTCTTTTATCTTCTTGCACAAAGGCAGCGTTATGATTTATCTGCGGCCTAATGTCAAGGCGAGACTGCTAAATAGGCAAGGCCTTGACACACATCATTTCAGATGAGCATTTTGGAGAAAGCTGACATCACCTACACTATAATAAAAAATAAGCAGGAGAAATAAGGCCTACGGTTGTCCACTGCATTCTTCTGCATAATCACTTGCAGAAGACGCTTGCTTTTCTTTGTGGAGTAAACTTAGCCAAGACTTCCTCTATTGATGAGGGAGGTTGTGAAATAAATAATTTCTACTCTACATGTCCTTTTCAAAGGTACATACCAAAACCCCAATGCGCTATTATGGTACACCTTTAGTAGTGTTACAGGACAGTCCCTATCACCAGCCAAAGCGCACTGGAGAAGTGTCCTATCACCTACAGAGCTTTGAACGTTTCAGCTCACTGTGGCAGTAATTAAAAAAAACTAGTCCTTTAATAATGCCTAACTAGTTCAGACATTATTTTGAACACCTCACCGTGACATTAGAGGCTAATACTCTAAAATATTTGTTAGTGTTAGCCACATGAGAGCCATTACTGGCTGGCCTGCCTCTGCTCTCCCCACAGCAGGGGCACAGGCCTGCACTTCTAAAGACACCGTATTCACTGGACAAGGAAACAAATGCTGGCTTTTCCCTGGGCTCATTTTATTCACCAGGGTCTGTGCATATGGCACTGTATGAGAGCAGCTGTTATGTTTCTTGAGCTCCTTAGGGTGCCCTAAGGTGGAACATGTCCTTTCCACTCGATAACAGGGTTGAAGCAAACAAAAAATTCTGCTCAGGGCATTTTTATTGTGCTTCTTTCTGAGAGACCTTAACCTGAACGGTGAAGGAAAACAAGAACTTACTGAAATTCCTGGTCATCCTTGATATTATTTCTCTAACCCCAGCTTTGTTCAATAGGGAGTGCCTGGTTACTAAAACTCTACCGCTAAAAAAACAGACAGTTTTGTAAAATAAAGTCAATAACTTAAACCATTTAGGATTAGGTGATGGTTAAGGACTATTATGTTTCTAGTTCTTAGTAGTCATAAAAGTTCCTCAGACTTTCTGTGGAGGATAAAGTTGTGCTACTTTAGAAACAAAGTGTTTTCTTAAAATGTTAAATCAGTAAAACTCTTGGGTTATTTTACAGGTTTTGCACAGTATTTTCTGAGGGAAGGGGAATTCTCAAACAGTCACGCATTCCTCTCAGGAGTTAAAAATACACCATTGCCTTGACATTACAAAACCAAATAATTTTCAAAATAATGGGAAAGACAAAGTAGTTGGGAATGTATTACAACCTCAGGAAACGCAGCTGGATGAAGCTAGGCTAAAAAATCAGTTAGCTGACATTTGTCTGGTCTGACATTTTTACACCCAAAAAGCTCTACCATATCAAACCAAAAGTACTTCCTCTGTCTCCAACAGCTGCTAACAGCAGATGTCCACAATTATTTGGAAAAATAAATAAATAAATAGGAATACTGTCCAGAATAGTCTCCCAGAAAGTTATGGATTGTGTGTTTAAAAAAGCAAAGGTGATGTATTTGTAATTGATATCTCCCTGTATGTACTTCTGTGAGTTTACCCAAACTTTTTAGAACCCCTACAAAGTTTTGCTGTCCACAGTCCTGCTGATGAGCTTCACAGAGGAACTGTGAGCTCCCTTTAAGCTAGCTGCCTGCTAGCTTTACATCTGTCTGTCTTGCACAGCAAGAAATAGTAAATAACTGTATCCTGGTCAACCTTTCCAGCCCCCCACATAATTTTGTAGTTTTCCACCCTATCCCCCTAAGCTTTGTTTTGCCCAAAGACTTAATCTACTGTTTTGTTTTGTTTTGTTTTGTTTTGTACAAAAGCTCTTCTGTAACTCTGGTTATCCTCATCACCTTTTTTTCTGTATCTTTTCCACTTTTACTATAGCTTTTCCAAGCCGGGGGGATCAGAACAGCACATGGTATTTAAGATGCAGCTCACCATGGATACAGGCCATAATAAAGTCTGGCATTTTGTGCTCTGCTCATTTCCTAACAAATCCTAACATTTTATTTGCTTTTTTGACTGCAGATGAGCACTCAGCTGACATTTCACAAAACAAAATCCATTAGTACAGCCTAACCAGAACTGTTGTCTGCATTTGCACTCCCAATTTAGTCAGTCAAGTTAATCTTGTTAATTTTCTATTTGCTATGATGGGTATTTATTTCAAAAATGGACTCTGGACTGCTGGACTATTTAAGTATGCATATGAGTTATTTTAATTGGACTAATACATGATTTAACCCTACGCTTTATTGCCTTTCTCTGTTAAAGACATGCAAAAGAAAGAATTTACTCCATTTTTGTTAGAGACGAAAATCAATAATCTGGATACCTTACAACTTATTTTTCTTTTTTTCTCCTCCCTTGTGTTGCACATATTAAAACTTCTGCACATTTAGGAAAGTAGGTTAGCACATCTTTGAAAGAAAATAATTGTAGTTCAGTAATTACAGGAAACCAGGTAGTCTACACTCCTGACCTGATTTTTTTTCACATTTTAACCTGAAACTGCAGGTAACCTCACACCTTTGAGCCTTGCATTAGTGGTGCAAGTCCAGGACCTGCCAGGCTGGGCTGCACAGGCGGTTATTCGCTGCTGAGATGTCAAGCAATAACTCTGCCCTGGAAGCCATTTGCTGATTAGGGTATGATTAGGGTATCAGAAATGGAGGAACCAACACATCGCCTAGTATTTCTAAGTTTCCCCAAAGTTATCATAGAGAAACCCATAAAAAGTGCATGATCTCATTTTAATGGGGGGGAAAAAAAAAAAAAAAAAAGTAGTTTCAGGATATTTTCCAAAAAGCCCTTTCAAATAAAGCAATAATGGACTTCTCCATTTTCACCTGCAGAGTTTAAATTATGAACAAAAATATACACATTTGACAGCAAGATTGACCATTTGCAACAATGTTTTTCTCTTTACTGTTATCTTATACCATCCAAAAATGTTTAGTATAAAAACACTGCAATACCTTTGTACAATTTAGCAAATGTTTATGGAAAAAATGTTCATTCCAGAAGATGAAAGATAGAAGTCTTGGAAAAGAATTTGACATAAGCAGTATATTTCTATTACTGAGAAAAATGTGTTTGTTTTTTTTTAGGTAAATGTTGCTCTCCCACTGCCATTGCAGCCAGTGTTCAGTTTTTATCTTCTGCTATTCACCAATAATAGAATAGTTTCAAGTGTTTTACTATTAAGAGTCACAATAAGATCTAAATATTTGAATATATAAAATACTATGTTCTTTTCTGACAGTTCAGATGCATCTCAAAATGTGTAAAGGCCAGATGGAAAGCAGTCTATTCAAATGGACACATTCACTTTAAGTGCTATATACAAAACACGCTGAAATAAAGCATAATGTGTTTGAATGTCACTGCACTTGGCATAGCACTTAGAGACCTGGAGGCTTTATGCAAACATCATACTACAGGAAAGGAAACATATTTCATGTACTTCAAAAAGTACATTTTTCCCAGGTTTTGTGTTTCTCAGTCTCTGTGCAGAGAACGTTGTTCAGTTCAACTTGCTGTAATTTCTACTTGCAAAGCCATCCCTTGTAAGCAAGTCCTGTGCTTACCCAAGCGCAGAGGAATTAAGATGTTTCAAGTGCACACAGGTCAGGCTCAAACCCCTATTTCAAAGCAGGAAGGTGTCATTGACTTCAGCGAGATCTATGGCAAGCCTCTGAACATGAGAGGTGGCTTACAAATACAGTGCTCAATTTAAAAAGTTTAACAAATTTCTTTGAAAACAGCTTCCATTTCTTTCGCCTTTCTTCCCCTTGCCATTTCACCACGGACCGCTGCCTGCTGTTTGCCCTATGGGCACGAGACCCCGAGCTGCCCGAGCCTCTGACCTGCTCTGAGCTACTGCCAGTGGCTGGATCAGAAGAATTTTGGGACAGTGTGATGCTAACTGTTTTAGTGGGTCTAAACCAAATCTATTTAGCTGTCCAGAAAATGTTGATTTTTTTTTTATTCTTTTTTTCCCCTGATGTACACTTCAAATTTCAGCTAAACACATGCTGAATTGGAAATGTCTAAACCTTATAGCCCATCAAATCAAAACTAAATTTAGCTTAATGACATTCCCAGCATGAGTAGTATGGATCTAAACTATATCAAGTTGTCTCTGCTCAAGCATGTCAAATCCTGAAGTTATATTAATACAGCACTGAAAATTTCACCCTTAAAACCGAACGGTAACAGGAAATGTAAATACTGAACTACCTGAAGAGCAGATCTAATAACAAATACATTTCTTTAATGTTATTTGTGTGAAAGGATTTATTTAAAAGTACTTTCTTGGAGTTTGTTTTTATAACTGCAGTTAAAATATGTGTGGTGGCTGTCATAATGCTTTGGATGGCGAAGATGCAATGGCTTTTTGTGAAGGCTTGGTGATAGCCCAAGAGGTGAGGCCTTCACAGCATGAGCTTCATTTAAATTCTGTGGTGCCACAAGTATTTGTCCTTTAGTGTTCCAATTACACAGTCCATTTTACATTTGTAAGAACATTTTTTTTTTTTTTTTGTAACAGTACTTAAAATGAAAGATGCTTTCTTTCAGATCTCTGTAGCTTCTTTCACTGTCATGCATTTTTCCTTGGAATAACCTTGCTTAGCTTCATACCCATTATAAAAGATACAACCCTGCCAGTAAAGTGTGCCAAAGTACAACATTTTTCTGTGTTCACTTCCCAAGCCCTTGGATAGATATTTTTCATTCTGTTATGCAGTGTGGTATTTTTTCTGAAGGCGTAAGTGAGAGCCAGCAGACACACACACCTTGCTCTGCTCCCGCACCCAGGGCTCCTTAGGATAGGTTTCAGTGCATTTCCTACAGCAGTGCCTTCTCCCTCCCTCTCTGGAACCTGGTGTACAAGAGTACCTCTTGTTAGAGGGTTACACACAAGTATTCGTGATACCAAATGTTAGGTGTTTACTTCTGTCACGTGAGGTTTAGGAGGGTAAACCTTTCAGGCCCCTGAACAATTAAAGGCATTAGAAACGTCCCTAAAGCAGACTCTAGCTGGGAGCCTCTGTCTCTCCACTGAGTATATGAAGTGCTCAGGAAAAAAAAAAAAAAAAAAAAAAGCTCATTAGGCAGATAAGCATTGTGAAACCCCCTCAACAGTCCCTGATATTCAGATCTCTTTTTCTGGAATCGATGAGTTCATTGCTTGACTCATAATGACCAGCATTTAAAAAACAAACAAGTGTCTTCAGCAAATAACCTGTTTCCAGAGCTGCAATAATTTCCAGCTTTATGCCATACACCTGCACATGCTCCCTTCCACAGAATGACACTGCATACTGCAATACATCAAGAAATCATTATCTAACTTTCTGCTTTGTCTGCAGACCTCAAACAACCCATTAAACATTTAAATTGTTGCTTAAATGTTTGTCATTTTGCTGACAAATCTCCTTACAACTCCTCTACCCAGAGGAAACACTTCACCTCTGCTCTGGGGTAACTTTTGACACCTGTTAAGGCTTACTGAACATCCACGAGGTTAATTTGTACAGAGGGAAGGGCAAGGTGTTTAATATTGTGAACTACATCTGTATTTAGTCTATTTTAGACTTCAAAAATATGTACTTACAAATGGGCATGCACAGAAGTTAAACACGACTATGTTAGCACCGCATTATAAATGTGATATCTGTTTTTATCCTGCAGTTTTTCCCAGCAGCCAAATTTCTTGTTGGATTAATAAAATGGGGAAAAGTAGTAACATGTACTGTGCTCATAGCCACACAGAATGTAGTACTCAAGGTGTTTTCTTTTTCTCATGCTTTATTCTGCCTGTGCTTCTTGCAGTGCAGTGTGATCCACCATGTGAGAACGGAGGCACTTGTGTAGCTCGAAATACTTGTTCTTGTGCTTATGGATTTGTTGGTCCTCGATGTGAAACAAGTATGTACAAATTCATTGAGGCATTACACGTTTGAATTTGCAGAAAATGATAAGACATAAAAAAATAAAAAAAAAAAAAAAACTTACTAATTTTCTCTATTTGTCCTTAAAATTATGATTGAATAAAGCAAGGAAATCAAAGTATAATATATAGAAGTAATACAGTAGCTGAACTATTTCAGTGCATTCAGTTGCTATTCACTAGCAACATAGTTGTATTATGTAAAAATATGCACGTCTATATCAACATATTCTACATAAAAGTGCTTTTGGGAAAAAAAAAAAAAAAAAAAAAAAAAGGCAAAAACCTCCATGTTATTTATAGTAATATTTATGGAATTCAAGGTAGTGTGAGTGAATGCAGTAACACTAATTTTGAGAATACAAAAAGGCCATGCCTATTAGGAGTTGTGTTACTGTGCAAAACAAGTTGCAAAAGAGGCTCAATATATAGAACATCTGGGAAAAAAATCAGCCTTCAAACCCTTCTATATTAGTTAAACGGCGAAATATATGCACTTGCATTATTACAGTCCTTGCTGCTGATTTAAGTATCAGGCTGCCCTTGACAGGAATATAATTTTATCTGTGAAACAGGGTAACTTGAATAAACAGGGTAACTTGAATACTTAAAGACCAAAGAATTTTAGATGCAAGATTTCTGATGGAAATAGTGGGCAGAAAAGAGACAGAAAACCATGGGAAGAGACAGATTCATTCCTCAGTTTACCTCTCAGACTAAAACCATTAGTTATTTGCTGTAATAGAGCATCTCAAAGAATAAAAATCGGTATTACTGATAACTGATTTAAATCCTTTGTGCTTTTCCCAGTGGTGTGTAACAGACACTGCCATAATGGTGGGGTCTGTGTGTCGCCAGATGAGTGCAAATGCAAAAGTGGATGGAGCAGCCCATCTTGCGAAATCGGTAAGTGGTTAGAAATAACTGGTCCCTCATTTCTTTTGCTGCCTGAAATCCATGTGGTTTGTGCAATTCAGCAGTCAGAGTGGGAATTGCTTGAAAAATTAAAATGTAAGAAGGGCAGGAGACCTAGTAAAGGGCAAAACCTCAGAAGGCTTTGAGATTGTATAAGTATTCATAAGTTTAGCTGTTTATGTGAATCTCAGGCTCACTTACAGGAAACCCACAAGCAGAATCTTTTTGCAGCTTTTATAAGCTCACGTGATTCTGGAGTTTATTCTTAGTGTGCACAGAAATGAAAATAAAGTTATTGACCACATCAGCAGTTACAACCTTAAGGTGTGCTTGGTAGCTTCTGCCAACTAGAACGGTTCTCACTGGAGATTCTGGAGTTATGTTGATTTTCAGTCTCAGTGGAAACGCTCAAAAGATCACCAAGGCCACAGACATAAACTCACTCTTTGTTGGCCTTGTCCACAGAGAGCTCAAAGGAGCCCTGCCCTGCAGCCCTAGTGCCTCAGTGGTGGAGATGAGGACAATGCATTGCTCATGATCTGTGCAATTTCCATGCTCTGTTCCTTTTAACCCTATACATTTCTCTCAAGGTGGAAGAGAAAGAAAAATGGTTTGGCTTTTGGTGCTTTTTACCGATATACAGTCAAATCAGAACTTAAACATTATGTGGGACAGGAATAGAAGGATGGCTGATTAAACTAGGAAGGGAATGCAAGCAATTAAATGTGACTTCTGCTGCTAAGTTAGCAACTCCACGTGCAGTTCTAATATATAGTCTAAGGCAGAAAAATAAAGCAAAAAAAGGTAAGTTTTCAGAAGCTCACCTATTAACTGCTAAGGTTTTTTGGTCAATTTTTGGACTGTCTTGCCATTCCAGAAGATGGCTTTTAACTGTATAAGACAGAACAAAAGTAGGTTCAGAAGAACTTTTCTCCCCCTGCTGTTAACTATAGGATATTTAGCTACTCCTGGCTGCACTTAATAATTGCAGAGTACCTACAAAAGCTGTGCTCAGGGAACAAACACCTCCATCAGTCAGTGAGAGTGAGGTGGGGACTGGAATTAGGTACCTATTTCTAGTCAGGACTCCCGATTTTGAATGCTATTTGAATAGCTATAGCTCAGACTTTCCTCTCAGGGCCGAAGTGCAAAAGATGGAGTGCATACTCTTTCCTCCCAAGGCACAACTATAGCACTCACCTGGGACAAGACATGCAAAACAGTGAAATATGAAAAGGAGCAAGCATGAGGAGTACTTTAATCAGTTCCAGACCTCAAGGCTACAGAGGCACTCTGCCTCTGCCATGGCAAATATTAAATGACTCAGACACCTTCAGCCTACATTACCTCTCCTGGAAGGTGAGGGATGTCATTTTAACCTCCTCCCTGAGACTGCTGTAAATGACAGACCTATTGAGGACACATAAATTAACCTAGCTAAGATCCAGCGTAAATGACTGGGACAGCTGCTCACTATTCTGGTTCCCCCTATCTCCTTTTCCAGCCAGAGCTTACTCTCCTTGAGTTTTGCAAATTTATTTTGGTGAGAGATTTAAACGGGATTATTCTAAGAGGACAAACAGCAGCAACAGAGGCAGGAATTTCCAACCCAGAACAGCAGATGCAGGATTTGTTTGTCTGACAATACCTTGGGTGAAAGAATATCAGCCTCAGTTCTTCAGCACTGTTGTGTGTGTGCTAAGCAGAGTATTTTGTTGCGACTGTTGGGGTTTCCTTCCTAAAGTGATGTTAGAGAAATTTCTGGATATACACTGGTATCAAAGAAGAATTAAAAAAAAAAAAAAAAAAGAAACTTAGGGTACTTTATTGATGGAAATATAAACACTGACAGAGCATGGACATCTGTGAACTAGCTGGGACAATGAGGGAACTAATCCAAATCTACCATTAGCAATGAATGAAGTCCATTTTGAGTTCATAAGTGATTGCTGCTTAGTCAGAAAAGCCTCTCATCTAGAGTGCAATTTTGCTTTTTTCTCTTTCCAAATTGACATTTTATTTCTCCTTTAGTTCTTCTGAAATATTCTAGTGACCCTTAATTTATTTAAGCTTACATTTATTTGATTTATTTAATGGGCTATTCTGTAAGACAATGAAAGACAAAAGGGATGGAAGGAAAAAGACTGCTTTAAAGTGTCAATCTATAATGAAAACTCTATGAGCATCCTTATTCTTCACACAGTGATTTCCCAATTAAAGCAGATAACAATTCAAATACTTTTAATACTTTTTTTTTTTTTTCAACAGTCAGGTACTTGCCACATAGAAATATGCAAGAAAGCTTTTAATTCCTAATGCCTGTTATATCATCTACAGTAATAACAGATAAATAAACGGGCAAAGCCAATGATTTTGTTGATGATGCATAAGCCAACATGTCATGATAACTGGCATTTAAATGAAGCAGAACAAACAGAGGATTTGTGGTGCATACCTGTTCAATTTCACCGAAATGCCACTGTGCTCTGCTGAGCTCAGACAAAGCAGCAAATGGTTAATATCCCATCCCCAGGTTATGCAGGCTGTATGCAACGTGACTGCATTTTGCTGCCTTGGGATCAGGTTTGGTCAGGTTACCAAAGTGAAAACAAATGAGGTGTGCAAATCAAAGAAAGATATCAGAAGTAAACTATTACATTATATTTTATTTCATCCTCCGAGCTATGCTATAACACCACTGAAATGCTTCCACTGTGATGACAATGAATAAATGCCACTGCCCAACTGACCAGCAAGGATTGTGTGAAATTTATCATAATATTACTAGAAATATTTATTCTAATGACATGGGCAGTAGCAAAAGAGTATGTACTGTAAAAAAAAAAATCAGACTGATAACAGATTAATACATTTATCTTACCTTCACATACAGCTGTGTGCAATCCCCTGTGCTTAAATGGAGGAATCTGTGTACGGCCAAACACGTGTGTGTGTCCTTATGGATTCTACGGGTCACAGTGCCAAAGAGGTAAGAAAGTCCTATTTATCATGTTGATAAAAGATCCAGGCTGAAAATATATCATTACCTAACCCTACACGCTGAATATCCAGAGATTTTCCTTGTCATAACTCCCCGTGCGCTCTTTGGATATTATGATCTGTCATTAATGCACATTAAATTGTTCTTAATGGTATTGTGACGGAGTAAGCACTTGTTTATGGTGGCATTAATGACAACTAAACAATTAATTTAAAACTGTTTGAAGTCAGTGATATCACTAATTAGCATCTATTCAATTAAACTTTAAAGCATGGTCAACTTTGTTCATTTTGCAGAGCCTATAGTGTGCACTACATTGCATTTCAGAGCCAGATGATCCTTTATCTTCACATGGGCCTCACCATAACACCTGCTTGACCATCCTAGTGTGTAGTGGGTGGGAAACTTATATAGGACTTCCTTAGGTCCCTGCTCAAATATTTGATCAAATATCACTCCTTCCAGTGATAGGACCTGATTTTGAATCCATTTCCTAAAGGGGAGAGCTCTAAACTGAGGCTAATAGTGCCTTGGACTTCTGGCTCATCTCATTTGTGCTGCAAAAATCAAACTAATTAATCCTTTAACTACCTATTATCCCAAGCAGAACAGACGTGAGAGAGGAACTCATGTTTAGAGCTCAAATACCTGACAGACACTTGTGTTGAGCATGGCTTTGAAAACCTCTCCTGAATCTGGGAATATAAATACAATGTTATTACCAAAACTGAACTATTTCAATATTAGAAGTTTATTTCTCTCTCCCTTGTTTCCCTGGAAATAATTTTCAAGTGAATGATTGATTCATGAACAAAAATCTAATTGCAAGTAGAGCTTGCTGGAAGCTCTTTATGATGCTGAGGGGGGAAGGAGAGAACGAAAATTATACAGACTCTGTGACTTGATGATCTTTCTCTTGGCATTCCACACTAAAGGTGATTTTCAACATCTAGGTGATTTGGAATTTTTATCCTGAAGTGTTCTGGTTTAAACGAAACTAAAACTTGAAAATAAATCTCCACATTTGTGGAATATGGAAGTGGTAAGGGGAGAGTGTGGGTGGGTGCTGAAGAAAAGCAAAATCCTTCCTCCAGCTTCATTGAGAAAGGGGGAAGAAACAGTACCAAAACAAAGTTATCAAATATCAAAGACTGTTCTATATTTCAAGGGCAGAAGCCCTTGGAAAAGCCCTTTAGCTAGAGTTAAAAGCCAGAGATTCTCTGCGATATTCCCACCACTTAACTGCAGGTATCTAAAAAAGACCCTTAGGTGCTAGAGTCATGTCCCACAGTCCTTCCAGAAACAAGGGAGAAACAAGTTTTTCAGCTCGGTATCTGCCTGAATCGCCCTTTGGAGACACACCCTTTCTACCCTGACTGATCAAAAAGCCTCTACAGATGGTTCTCCCAGCACAGACACCTAAATAGAGGTTATATGTAGGTAACACTGATACCTGGCATGGCTTCAGTGCTCTAAACTTTTCCTTTCCTTCCTCTAGCTGTTTGCATTCCTCCTTGTAAGAACGGTGGGCACTGTGTTCGAACCAACGTCTGCTCCTGTACCGAGGGCTACACTGGAAGAAGGTGTCAGAAAAGTAAGTTACAAACTTCCTTCTTTCCAGTGTTTTCTGACTCATTAACAGTTTTTATCCCTTTTGTGCAAGTTCAGTTGAATATGTAGTATTGATTTATGCCCTGTTCTTCTTTATATCTCTATCACAGCATATAGAGGACTATGTTGGGTCTAGAACCAACCCGTTAACTGGAATAGCATTATGTCAGGTCAATGTGGGGAGTAGAATGTTTTGCTGGAGTCCTCCTTAAATATTACATGCATTCAGAATGAGCAATGTTCTTTGTATTTGGAGATGAATTAATTATTTTGCATGAAATATTTTGGGGAGTAAAAACTAAAGCCAAAGGCAGAGGAGTTGATCAAGATCCTTATAAATATCGGAACATCATACTTCTAGCTTAATTAAGACAGTTGGCTAATAATGCCTTAGCCTTGCCTTTGTTCTTGTCACTGAAAACTCCCTCTTCACCTTAGCATCAGTATTCATATTCGATTCCTCTATTCTTATGGGGAAATAGTTTTTTTTGGCACTTTTACAGATTCTATTGCTCAACAGTATCTGTCATCCAGGGAGTTTAGGATATGTATGTGAAAACTTTTTTTTTATTATTATTATTTCTTAACCGGTTTGAAATTGGCAAAAGGGGAGCTGTGAAAACAACCGTTCTTGGCAGGAAGAATCTGTACATTTCCAGAGCACTTTATGTCTCTCGCACACAGAGAAAAAAGCTAGTAAAAAAATTCCTTCCAGCAACAAAAGCCCTCTCAATCCCCATACTGCAGCTCTCCTCTCCTTCAGTGGAGGGAATCACGATGCACAGTTCTGCCTGGCTGCAAAGCACACGATTGAATAGTCTGTTCTGGCAGGAACAAGCTGGAGGGTAGAAAGGAGGGAAAAAAAAGAAAAAAAGGAAAAAAAAAAAAAAAGAAAAAAAGAAAAAAAAATCATGTTTGGCATCTTGTTTTTGAGGTTAGAGAACATTAGAAAAGTGCTGTTTCCAGCTTTAAACATGCTACCGCATCTCAAGACAGATCAAAGAAAAAGAGTTGACCATGAGTGGAGTCTAACAAAGCTCTCCCCTAAATGCTCCAGCTGCTACCAACCCACAGCATGCTTCTTCCCCCTTCCAGAGTTTATGAGGCTTTGTTGCCGATCTTGGTATAACCTTTTGCAACAGGTCTTCCGAAGATGAAAATATGTTTGTTCTGATTAATCTGAGCCTCCGTTCCACTCCCACAACTGGCATATAGTCTGCTTTTTTTAGCTTAATGCTATAAAAACTTTTAAAAAAGGACCTGTGTCTGTGATGAATGAAGAGAAACACGATTAAGTAGGAGGCAAAGGCTAATATTTGGTCACTCTTAATGCCTACTGGATTAGTAGGTAAAAACTGCTGTAGGAAAAAACTGCAGGGTTTTTTCCTGTTTACAATCAGCTGCATGTGGGACTGGTTTCATGCTCCATAGAAACAAATAGGTTATTCACAAGCTCTTGGTAACAAGCAGTTGCTGTTAGAGCTCTAGATCTTAGCATTGCTGGCACAGGAACTGCTTTCTCTCTCCTCTGCCAGAGGATCCTCTCCCATTCCCATGAAGGACTGGAGGCCACATGGCAGGAGCGAGTCTCAGCTCACCTCTGGAAACACTACCCCCCCAACACAAAAAAATAAAAATAAAATAAATAAATTAAAAAATAAAAAACAGAGAAAACGAATGGTCACACTGATCAGACGTATCCCTCAGTCATATTTCAAAATTCAGATGACAGAAGCATTTCATGAGGTTTTAGATTGACATGACTGGTCAGCTGGTGTGCTTGGAGTACTTTTAAAGAATTATAGGCATAGCCATGCATGACAAAGTCATTCACCCAGACAAATTAAGAAGCAGAAAATAATTTCCTAGAATGAATACACTCATCAACACAGCCCCGTTTTCTTTAATACAATGGGAAAAAGTAGCACAATACTCATTTTATGTTCCAAAAAGAACTGACATGGCATGTAGATCATTAGTGGTATCGCTAGCTGTACACATATTTATACATTTTCACAGTTATCAAGCAGCGATGAAGCATAATGGCAAAATAAGTCCAATCAGTTTTCTGAGTGCTTACCCCTCAGATATATTGGTACTGTTTCTACTGCTTTTAAATATCTCTCTTCCATTCTTAAAATCTCTGGATGGAGAAATAAAAGCTTCTGTTTGGTTTTGGCAGCTTCACATTCTCAGCCGAAGGAGATAAGTAAAACTAAATGCCATGGCAGGCATCCAGAAATGGGTTATCCCTAAACCGAGCCCAAATTTGCTACTGGTTTGCTTCAAATGTAGAGCAACATGGCTTGGGATTTTCATGCCCAACCCTCCATGGTCTGGCTTTTCTAATGCTCTCGGTCTGTGAACTGGCAGGGCAGAGTGGGAGCACCATGCCTTCGCCATTCATCCTTAGTCACCTTTGCCTCCTCGGCATGAGGAGGAAGGCTTTCAGCCCGAAAGTTTGTGTTCATTCTGCACGTAAACACACATTGCCTCAAAAAAGGTGTAAATCAACCAGGTCTGATTGGCTGCCAGTGGAAATATAAGGCTTTGCCTGGGGTGTTTACTGATAAATAACTGCCTGGTGATTATGCAAACCAGCCACCCACACCCAGAACAAGAGGGTGTCAGAGCTGACAATGAAATGTGTGGCTATGCATCACCGATTGTACAACCTTGCATCCTCGTTTGCTACACGTTGTTTTCAGTGTAATCAGTCTTGTTGAGCGTAAAGAGGCAAATGCTGACAGTACCTCAAAATGAAATATTTTTCCGGATCAACTTTGCATCAAACAAGCACACTCTGCTTTAATAATAAAGAAAAGCTATTTGTGTGTGGTTTTGAATTCCCTTTTGAAGAAAAAGCACAGCTGTAGCAGTCCTGGAATTTCACTCCTTTTCATGAGACTTTGGTATTCACACCGATGTCTATTACATCCTCAGAAACATTAAAAGCAAAGAAAATAGATTAAATTGTATGTATTTACACACATTTTCATCGGACTGCTTTATAAACAACTTTTAAGAAAGCTAATAAAAGCTGAAGAAAGCTAACAAAAGCTGAGCTCACTTTTCTTACAAAGGATTGGAGTGAGGAGAAAGGGAGGAAAAGAGGGATTCACAGGACCACACGTCTATCCCTCCTCTGCTGCTCTCTACTTCTAGCAAGATCATCTCTGAGCAAAAAGGCAAGCCACAGCTCCCTCTGGAGCTCACGAGCAAGCAAGGGTCACAGGAGAACAAGGCTGAACATCCTTCTCCTCCCTGCTGCAGCATACCAAGCAATCTGCAGCCTGCCCTGCGGGCCCCCAGGCCCCCTGTCCCTCGCCCTGCAGCCAGCCAGGTGGATTCTACTTGTGGTTTAAAACAGAGGATGCATTTCTGCACACAGCTGTTTTACAGTGTCAGGCCCAATCCTGCAGGCTTAGCATCACAAAAAGCACTACGCTGACATTAGAATTTGCAGATTGCACCTCGAAGTTAGCAGATAATTATTTCTCCATTTCTGTATATGCTGCAGGCAGGATTTATAGGCAATACACAACGTGCAATATAACTCACACTCATTCTTCCAGCTCTGCTTCATTCTCTTCCCTCCCTTCTCTCTTTCCTTCCCAGTACCGTGAGGACTTTGCTGGCATGAGAGCTAGAGGCAAACTAAATTGGAAATGTGAACACTGGGTTTCAATGACAACTCCTTGCTAAGCAATGTCATATTGTGAAAGTCACTGATTCCCTGCATCCCCTCCACACTGTGGTTCTGTAGATTACCACATTGCAAGCTGCACACGCAGGAGGTTTTACTGCTCAACGAATTACACTTTCACTGAGTTATCATCTTGACAACTGGTAATATATTCTCTGGAATATCTTCACTGAGTATGCAGATTGACTCAAGCCGTCTGAAACCAGCTAGTTTTCAAACAAGAGCTCCAGCGTCCCTTCCCACACAAGTGAGAAGGGAACAGTCCGTGTACTTTAACCAAGTGGATGGAGTCATCTTTAGCGTTAGACCTGCTTTTCATATGTCAGGGACGTGCTCGGAAGCAACTGCTAATTGACCAAGATTGCTGGATGGCCAGTATCCTCAGAAAGTGGGTGTTTGGAAATAAGTAAACAGCTGCTCAAGCAGAGAGGCTCATAACTTGCTGCTAAAAGCATTAGTTCTGTGGACAGAGTAAGAAGATTGGCAGGGTTGCTTGTTGACTGGTTGATGTGTAGTCTGGAGACATGGGAAAAGGAAACACTGGTCTCAGTTCTTACTTGATGCTGAAGCCCACGGAACAGAATACATGGGTATTAGGTGTCACCCTCCTTCCTTGGGCAGGATATACAACGGAAGACAAAGAAAAAAATATTGAGGGCTATCACTGTCTTTCCCATTCAGCTGAACACCAACTGATCTGTGCATCTTGCCTGGGGGAACGGGAACAGCTCTGACTTCCCGGAGACAGGGAGAGAGCCAGAAGGAAGACAGCAGCTCAGGGGGCGGTCTGGGGTCTGCACCCAGAGCACTGCTCCTCTCGGCTCACTCTGAGTAAGGATGCGTGACAAAGCCATCAGCTGGTCTTTCGTCAAAGCTACATTTTGTTCATATGTATACAGATGGTGCCTTTATTTTAATAGGAGCTTTGAGCACATGCAGTTGTCTCTAAATTTATTTATCAGAAAGAGAACCAAGAACGTACCTGGGTAAGAACTGAATATATATCCTAAATAAGAAGCAAAGAAACCTTATTAAATTTTTATTCCTTCCATAAGAAAAACATTCACAGACTACAGAATGATTTTTGCCAGAGTAGAAAATCTGGGGTTTGGGCCAATATTTCTTCACTTGTATCTTAAATGCACTAAAGAAATGTGTCTGATCTGCTGCTGTATGTAAACGCATACTTAAACTAAAATAGCAGGAATTCCTCAATTGCTGCATTGCTCTTTGCAGTGGGCAAAAGAGATTTTTTTTTCCTCTAATTGATTTAAGTAACAATACTCAGGGGGGAGGGAGGGGTCTATTTTTAATTAAAATATATTTTTTTAAGTCTTCTCTTTAAAAAGGGGTGTAAGATCTACTGCTGGAAAAGTGCAGGGAGTGGGAAACGCTGGAGATTATGTCTGTTTATCCACAAAAAGACCTTGGCGACACAATCCTCTCCAACATCGATTCCCAAGTAAGCCTTAGCCTACTTCCTAAGACAGATAATAGCACGATGAATAACAGATTAGCGCAGTGCCAAAGCAGACAACAATCCTTTTCTGCAGTTCCTTCCAGGGCTCCCACCCAAGGCAGGTGCCTTCTGTGGAAGAGGTCCTTGCTCCTCGGCAGTGCTACCAGCCAGGCCACAGTGACCTGCTGCTGTTCCTCTTCTTGGCTTGAAACCGTGTCACCCATTTCACTGCAGTGCTCTCAAAATCCCCTGCCTGAATCTCCTTTTTTCTTTGTACAGATGGAAATACACCAAATTGCATCAAGCACAGGCAGTGCCTTAGCCCGCTCAGAGCAATGAAAACACGCCTAAATGGCAGGTCATAATGCAAGCACAGAAGCAGCAAAAACAATCAGCAGAGGAAAACAATGTATATGAGAATCCTCCTTTACTTCTTATTCAGGCATGACAACGAAGCGGCTCTTCAGAACAATTTATACACACGCTGTAATGGTTCACTGACCTAATAAAACACAGAGCATTCTTCAATGAAGAGAAAATCTTGCCAAACCCAAGACCCTAACAAGATGGGAATACAAGTTGTGCTGAGAGTATACTTCACAATTCCCCATGTTAATTATATACTAACAGTCACAAAGATGAGGATAAAGTATAGCTAGAGTCTCTTTCAAATTAATAGTATTGCAATCAGACTAAAACCAATTGGTAAATGAAAAAGAAGGTTTTGCTAATGTTCTCAAAACCTGACATTTCCTAGCAGTATATTCCCCAAATATACTTCATGTACACCTGCAGGTACTTATTTTGCTTATGCTTTCATTCTGAAAGATGCTGGAATATTTTGCACCTGTTCAACCATCCTACCATTGTACTTCTAGAAAGAGTTTCTCCTGGTAAGAGACAATAGGAAAATTGAAGACTGAGGCACCCAGAAGGAGAAATATTTCAATCCAAAGAGAGTGGACAGTCCCCTCTCTGAATCATAGTGGCAATTTTTATTAGTTTCCAAAGTGTCCTGAGCTTTAAGATTCTTGCCCACCACACACTGCCAGAGAATCATTTGGAAATACAGACAGGGAGACCAGGATCCTCTTTTATTGGTAGAAAATTGTGTCATCTGATGGGAGCGACACAGCAGTGCAGACAGGACCCCGGTACATTGCGTAGTGACACTCAGAGTTTAGTCTAGCATCTCAGCAGTTTGGCCATCCAGTATCCATTATTTTTCCCATTTTCTTTTCTGATCTAATACCTGAATTAGATTTATTTCCTGCTTTAATAACTCTAAAGAACCACCTAGGTATATCAGCGTACACATCAGAACAAAGACCAGACGCAATTAGGCAAAGCACTGGCGTCATACTGCTGTCTATACGGCCTATAATTTTTCAGACCAATTTTTTCTTCTGAAATGTGTGCTAGGTCATGCAAACTAACTCATATTGCTAGAGCTGTGCGGTAACGTGAATATATTATAAATGCAAACTGTCACGACACCCATCACAATTACATTTACAGCTCCCTCTGTGTCTTGTAGTAATTTGTTCTCCTGCACTGCATCCCTCCGAGGTTTCTAACAGATTATTTTTACTATTCAGAAAGGTAATTTATTGAAGAAGTGCTTTGCATCTCTGTCAGAGATACGTGAAGCAAGAAATGGGGATGAACAAACCTCAGAATGATTGGTGGCTTTATAAGGCTAAGGATCCAAATTTTAGAAGAACCTTGCACAAAAATTGCAAACTTTTATTACATGACAAAAGTTACTTCTTCTTAAAATTTAATCTAAGGCTATAATTACTGATACTCATTTGATCACATATCTGAAGTCACTGGCAGAGCTTGGACAGAAAGGAGCTTGGACATGATTTACAAATCCAAATCAACACAAATGGGGAATTTCAGAGAAAAGCAAGCTCTGGAAAAACATACATCCCTAAAACTTAACACATGCAAAACTAGATCCTGACTGCCCTTGGAACAGACAAAAAGGGACTAGAAATTGCTAGTGTCCCAAATATATAACATGTTTTTCAGAGCTATGTGCATTCGGGACCTTCACAGCAGCAGATATATTGTTACATCCATCTCGCTAATGATCTGTTGAGCATCAGTTATACCCTCTAAAGTGCTGAATGACATTTTTTACCTTGACTAGTTTCTGGCTGCTGTCAGGGCAGTAGAATCCATGTAATGGTGCCCTGGGTTAGAAATCCCCTCTTTGGCCAGAACACACTGGTTCTGTGATTCATTTCTTCAAAGGACTGAAGATCATTCAGCAAGATCAAATCTTTATTCAGAGCCTGCAAGCATCCAGCCAATCCTTCCCTTACTGCACTCCGGATAATGTTTCATTTGAGCGGTGCTGCTGAGCTGCATGATGCATCCAGAGAGAAGCGGAACCTTTCTTCCAGCCGATCAGTTCAACTGTGTTATTTCATGAAACTGCTGACCTGGCCCTCCAGTTCTCCTCCTATGAAAAAGTTCATCAACATCCCTCCACTACAAGGCTGCATTTACAAGCTTGTCGCATTCCTGGCACTGAGCTTGTCCCCCCTCTGGTGTTTTATCAATAGGTGATGTATATTACCTATAAACTTTAGAAAAGGACTAGAAGTGCCAGTTTTAACACAGAAACCAACTGCTTTCACATCTACTGGTTTCATTTTTGTTCTCAGCTTGACTTCTGTCATCTGTGTTTTCCTGACAGGACCAGTCGGTGTTATTTTTAAATCTGTCCCTTGCTCTGTATCCTTCCTGCATTGTATCTCCCCAGCTACAGCTCTTTGTTTTTGAGAATGTCACACCACATCAAGATAACCACCAAGCAGAAAGCAGAAAACGAACATTAAAACAACATGTACACACACCAAAGCCAAAACTGTGACTGATCAAGCTTCCTACTCCTCAAAAGAGCAATTGAGAGAGCAAGTACAAATATGCGCTGCAGCCAGAGTAGTCAGTCCAAAACCAACCCCAGCCAGAAATAAAAGTATTGCCTATGAATCACGTAGAAATGACAGCATAGGGATGGTGACAAAGGGTACATTGAAGTATATATCTACCAGTAGGTGTTCTTTTGGCTACAGTTCTGTGTTCTTTGTCAGTGAAGCTGTAGCCTGATGCATTACCTTAGCTGGCCCACACAGATGTTACCGCTTGAGGCTATTTTCTCTCTTCCATCCAAAGGCAGAATGCACCCAGAAGCAGGTCAATTTTATCAGCTTCTACAAGCAAGGGGAAAGGAAAAATAAAGAATAAAAAATATATATAAAAAAATAAAAAAGAGAGAAAGAGAAAAGTTGTCTTGAAAACTACATCTTCTAATCAGCACTGCAGTGTGACACACTGTCTCCTCATGAGCAGCATGGCTCGGGATACATGATGACAGGTAATTCTTGATTCAGAAAGAAATCATCGGTGCACTCTCATTGTCAGGGAAGGACATGGATGTTCAGCTGCAACACAGCATATTACTGAAACATTGCAGAAAATCCCTTTCTGCCAAGATTTTAGAAGCCTGATTTAATATTCCCCCTGCTTTGACTTTATAAGGGTGGTGATGAAGATTCTCCAATTTCAACAAAATTACAAGGCTTTCACTCCTTATTATTATCTACTTCTAGCTAAGAAAGGTGCAATGGGGTACACACATCAAAAGGTGGCTAAGGTCCAACCAGAAAAGTTTTTTTGTCTGCTAATCCACAGAGGCAATGGGAGTCTGAAGGAAACGTCTGCCTTCTTTTAATCACTGTAAACTGATCAGCAGCTACTGCTGGCTAATACTGTGGTTGTCAGAACAAGAGATTACTCCCAGTTGCTTGTAGCAAATGCTGTGAAGCAAAGCATGCCCACTGCTTAGCTTCACCACTGGCTCCTTTTTGCATAGCAGGGATATTTTGCTTAATATCATGCATGTTTTAAGGGAAAGCTTATTGTAAATTTATTGCAAGAAGTGCAGACAAAGGAAGACACTGGAATTGTAGGTATACATTGCTGACGCTACTTACTCCAGGAGGACTTACTAGACTTTAGAGGCAATATTTAACTTTTACTTTTTTTTTCCTTACAATTTTAGTAATCTCTGGAATTCTATATTTTGCAGAAAAATTACTGCCTTTGGCTGACAAAGTGGGAGGTCTGGTTACTGTAAGGACGTTAGGGCTGAACTGCTAGCTATGGAGTTCTGTGAAGGCTGATAAAAAGAGATGCAAGAAGCACTTCACTGGGTAAAGTCAGCCTAGGGGGGATAAGCTATAAAAAGGGTCACAGGAAATATTAAGTTATTGTAAGGTCAAAATGCATTAAAGCCATCAAAGGGAAATAGCTATTACATAAAACACAGAATTTAGCAACTCGTGAGTCCCATTCAGTACGTAGAAGAATTGTGTACATTCTGTATGATGTTCCGTGCAACACCTATATTTTATCTTGAAACCTGCAGCTCCTGGTTACCTTATCAAAATCAACCCTCACCTGAAATATAGCGTGTAATCATGCTTTTTCTTTAACCTGCATTATCACCTTCAACATAGGCTTACTTTATCTAACTTCCCAGTTTCAGAAAGCATAATGTCATGGAAATGCTTTCTAGTTTTAAACTGTGGCCTTCACACCCTTTACAGCGTTGAGTAACACTGCTGCATATGAAATTCAGTGCTTCAGTTCTTACTGAAGAGCATGGAAATGCTGACATTAACACCATGGGGAATGGGATTAGGGTTTAGCAATGCCTGCTGATGGTCAGCAAGCTTGCACCCACGATATTTAGGTAGAGGAAGGCTCTCTCCACCCCCAGCGATATGCCCTATCAAACTGTAACAAAGGGAAGGCACGAACGTGTTTACATCAGTTCCATTAAGGCTGGTTCCCAAGGCAGGTGGAAAACCTATCAAACCGCTGTTGTCTTTGGGTCAAGATGCTAGGCATTTTTCAAGGGGAGGGGAGAAAAAAGAAAGGTAAGTCTTTACAAAGTCATGCCAGTGCCTGGGAGGTTTACGATAATTTGATTTGCTCTCCTAGTGTCTGATAATTTATTTAGTTTTCCTATGAGAGGCTGTAACATTTTTGTTTGCTATTTTGAAATTGGAGCTCCTCCACAGAGGCGAAGGAGTGGGACTAGGAAGGATCAGAACTAGTTATAATCAACAAATGTTGAAGTCTGCCTGATGGGTATTGAGATGGGATTGTATTTAAGAAAGTTAAAGAAAGGTAGAACAAGGTAGAGGTGTCAGATAGAAAAAGGGGAGAGACAACATGGCATGCATTTACATAAAGGTGCCTTCTGAATTCCTTGAAAAGACAATAAAGTGTCTGCCCGGCAGGGCAAAGAGCCAAAACCGCCCCCTCCAAAGCAGAGCAAGTTTGGCCCTGATCCTAAATTTCCCACTTAAGTACTTCCCTCAGTTAACTTGGAATTGAACTCCCTTGGATTTATTACCTAAGTGAGAGATGCCGTAAGCGATAAGCAATGTAAAAGAAGTTAGTGCTACACTTTCATGGTTACTTGTTCATTTGTAAGGCAGTTGAACAAAGACAGAAACAGATCCCAAGCTGAAAATCAGTTTGAACTCTCATGTTTTACTCCGGCCAAGACTGGACCTCCCACGTTACTTAAAGCTTTACTGAATTACAATGCAAATTGAGCTGGAACAAGCTGAGTTATGCACAAACTGAAAACCAAAACTAAATCAAAAAGCAAAATAGTTTCACTCCCTGTAATTGAAGGAAGCATCTGTTGTCATAGATTTTTTTAAAGTCTGATATCAGTACAAAACCACTAGGATTATCTTAAAGTGCATTTTTTTGTATAAGGTGAAAAGCACATAAAAAAGTTAAGGGACAAAAAAATTAGAAATCCCTGTTTGAACAAGTATTACTTTGCTTCTAGTTATTTTTTCTTGGCTGCATTTCTTTAGGTGAAGAGAGAAAAACAGTCTTTTCTGATCTCCAAATGAAATCCTTGGGCTTCAACAGCTGTTTTGGGACAGCAGATTAGCCATGAGTGCATTATGGTCTTTGAATATCACAAAGCTTACGGTCATTTGAAATCTAGATCCAAATTGGGTCATTTTTCTAAATAGTGAATATCTAAGCTGTTTTAAAAGTGAAATGAGAAGTCAAATACAGCACAATACACAACTGGAGGTCAGAAGCCTGTTATTGGTGATGTGAGATCAAAAAGGGGAGAGAAAGGAAGGGTGGAAAAAAAGATTAATTCAGAGTTATGGCAACCACTCATCTAGGTTTTGATGAGTGTTGCAAGACTTTTTGATGGTTCAGCAAGAACTCTAGATCCCTGTTAGCCTTAGTAAGCAGAAGCCAAGATTATAGCATGGATCAGAACAGGTGGAGAAAAAAGGGCAAAGAGGGTGACAGTTTAAAGGCTTGAATCCTAGCAGCCCATATAAGAATGGGTAAGTCTGACTTGCCTGAGGGCAGGTCACCATGCTGAGAAATCCATGAGCCTTGGCACAGAGCAAAACGCAAACGTAGCAGCCAAACAAGAGCAGTCATGTGGCTCTAAAAGCTGCCAGTGCAGCAGTATCTGCACCAAAGGAATAGAGCAAGTGACCAGGACACAAAGACCTACAAAAGCAATAATTCTGAGCATCATATTATTCATGTTCATAATTATTCCGGGAAACAATTAGGGTATCTAAATCTGTTTATCAAAAGATGTCTGATCATATACCTAAGTGAGGAACAGAAGGTTGTTCTCCCTTCAGATAACAGTTGGTGGGTTTTTGCATGCTATTTTTTGAACATTATTCCTATTTTGAGGCCGCACGGTGGGTTCTGATACTTTCGGTGCCCTGTACATAGAGATGTCTTGAAAACCAGAATTGCTACAGCATTATTATTCAAGCTTTGGTCTTACTGCTGATTTGCCAGAAGTCATCACAACCTTAAGGCTAATAAAGGTACTGTAGTGCCCCTTCAGAACCCCAAAAAACATGTAGCCTGCTCCCTATAGAAGAGCTTGGTGCTCAGCATCCACTCAGCTCCGCACATGGGGAGAACTCCTGCTGATTGCTTCTAACAGCAATGGGACACTGGAAAATCCCATTGTGCCCATAAAGCTTGAAAAGGGTAGAAGCCATTCCACACAAACATATTCTCCAAGCCTTAGACTCCTGACTCTCATTCTCCAGTCCAGCCACTGCTAGTTAACACTTCTTTCTTGTCTTCCACTCAATTATCAAATACAAACACCTTCTTCTATGTAAAAGGCAAATCGTTCCATCACAACAGCACTGCCTCTTATGGGTCCTTCCCCCAGTTACTGTGACAGGCAAGGAGAAAGAGCAGAAGAGGGCTTTGGGTACATGCACGTGGCATCTACCACATCTTCCTATCTCAAAGCATCACAGTCAGAGCATTTGCTGTGTTCGGACCGTGGGTGTTTGATTTGCCAAAACAGTGAGATTTTATTGTTGGGTGTTGATAAATACAGGGCCTGATGTGAGATGCAAAAATTATCAACAGGATTTCCAATGAAGTCTAACAAAAAGTTATCTGGTTTCCTCTGGTTGAAGGAACAACTCAGCTTTTGCATCTTACTCATATGAATCAGTATTATAAAAAGGTAAGTACCTTAACAACTACTAGTGCAAAAAGGTCTACTTAGTCTTTAAGTTTAATTGAGCACAAAGCTGTTCCACAAATTGTCTGAAGCCAATCTATCCTATTAAGTCCTTTCTTATCCAAATGTACATCTGAGAATACATTTTCCAGCCAGGAAGGGAAAACTTTAACTAGCATTTGGTCTGTCCACAGCTGCCACAAAAAAAAAGTTCTTACTTGTTTATCTGAGAATCCTTTTAAGTCACTCGTTTCTCATGTTTCTGATGAGGCAGCTTTTACTGGAGCTTAACCAAGACCTTCTACACAAAGCTCACCATATTTCAGAAGGATGTATGGGAGATATCAAGCCTCTGAGTTTTAGATTCTGGAATCCAAATTACTTTTCTGCTTTTTTTATTATGACCAATAAAACCTTATGAAAAGATGTTAACAAGTCTCTAGTAACATCTTCCTTTTTTCCCAGCTGCCATGTTCTTCATTTGATATGTATCTGCAGGTGTCTGTGATCCCATGTGCATGAACGGAGGGAAGTGTGTAAGCCCAAATGTCTGTGACTGCCCATCTGGCTGGAGGGGGAAGCACTGTAATAAACGTAAGCATTTCTACTGCCCATCAAACAGATCATTTCTTTTTACTTAGGCCAGTCAACATCAATTGAAATCTTATTTTATTATTAAAAAAACAATATAGTGAATAGAATTCATTTTGCTCCTTCAACAGTTTGAAGAAAAACAATTTTAAGCACAAGCAATACAAAGTGCTATAAACATTTGATGCATGCAAAGGAAAAAAGCTGTGTAGGGGAACCCTGGTTCTGCTTCATGCAGCTGTCTGTTACACATCTTGTTATGGAAATTCATTTTTATAGTATTAAACTTGAAGCATTGATTTAATGTTTTAACAGCTTCACATATTTTGTTATATTTTACAGAGAAATGCCATATATTTCAAAATACAGAACTATTTAAAGCCTGCTATAAAGCCTTCCAAACTGATATACTCTCAAGGTCACCAGATACATTTTGGTGCATAATTTCAAGAAAGATGTGTTCTCACTCTGTAACTCTACCGTATCTGACTACTGTTACATAAAACTATCATTAAAAAAAAGAAAACCTCTCACCCTAAAATATTTTCAAGGAGTATTTTTCCTTATGTGGTTATTCATTACCATGATGTTGACAGATAAACTGAATAAATTTATAATCCAGATGATATACTGTATGCAAACCAGATTAAAATATTGAATTTTTACCCTTTGATTCCTGGTGGTAAATATGATTTCGGAACCAGTGTTTTGAAATTATAATATTAATAATTTCTTCAGAAATTCTGCAGGAAGTCTGTGTCTCTCACTTTTTTGGAAACTCTGAATAAATAATATATACATTAAACATACAAAACCCTACTATGCAATTCTATTTATATATAATGTGGAACACGTAATATGCATATAACACATAGGAATATACCATATGAACGTATCATATGGAGAGTATTCTTAACTGACAGTGAGCTGAATGTTAGAAATAGCCAAGCTACCAGTAGGTGGTCATCAAAGATATCTTAGGAAAGAAGCAAATATCAAAGAACCCTAAACACAAATTATCTGATGAATAGAGCACATCCATTCTTTTGGAAATTAGCCATTTGAAAAGAAACTGAGCAGGTCAGATCTCTCAGGCAGATTTTGAACGTCTGGATATGTTGTTTACATCTTCTCACTTGTTTCATGTCAATCTGTTCAGCTGTTTGCCTGCAGAAATGCCTGAACGGTGGCGAATGTATAGGTCCAAACATCTGTGAGTGCTCTGAAGGATGGGTAGGAATGCTGTGCCAGACCCGTAAGTGCTGCTCTAATTATGACAGTCTTGTAGCCACACGTGTTGCACCAGAGATCTTTGCACATTAACTCTTCTACTGTGTTTACACTACTTGTAAAAGTCAAACATAAGATGATTAGCACCTAAAATCTGCCTCTTATTTGTAAGAACTGTCGTATGCTGTCAGTAAAACTATTATTGTCAAAGACATTTCTGGACTCAACATCCGTGTAAGGAAGAGAGCTGACAACCTTTACTTACACAGATGCTGAGCTCGATTTGTCAGACAAAATTAATAGGTTTTAAACTCAATGATTTGTTAGACTAAATAAAAAAGAGGGGTCAGAGGGACAAAAGGAAATGGAGTCTCCTGTTCAGCATATCCAGATGGCATTAGGCACAGGAAGACATCAGGTACCTGTTAACCTAGGAGCCCGATCCTGCAAACCCTACGCATTCAGTGTGACCACTGAGGTGGCTTTTCACATGCAGGGACTGAAAAAGCTGGAATAGGAAGAACCCCATTATTGGCCATTATACAGGGTCACTTCAGTGTGTGCATGCTATTAGCTTTATAGTAAAAGGGCATGAAGAAAATATCAAGACATTATCCCCTTTAAAGGGTAATCTTCCTTTCCTCTCACACTCACAAAGCATAATTACTTATGGAAATCTTTTGTCAGTTAAATCCCAGTGGTTGTGTAATTGTTTCTTTGCGCCAGCTGTCTTCTAGTTCAAACACTGTAATGTTTAAAGTTATTTATTAGTTGATAACATATTCCTGGTTCAGTTTATTAAATAAATAAGCAAATTGTGCTTGCTCCTGTGCAAGGCAAGTAAGACTTACTATCATTACCAATTTCTGTTATACTATGCAGACACACAAGCCTGGGCATTTTTGTATCTATTTAATCAGCTGCTTTGAAACTTTCCTTCAAATCTGTTCAGTTGATAGTCACTCTGCTTTTACCATTTCTTCATGTTTCCACTGGAGTGGGCAATTAAATCCACTTTCTGTCCAAAAGGAGCTGCCGAAACTCCTAGGTCTCACAGAAAACCCAAATAATCACCAAGTGGTTGGAATTTCACTATTTTTTAAACAGAAAGAGAGAAGACTATTGTCAGAGAGCAGATGGCTAGGTCTTACAATGTTGCTCTAGGGTATTCACAATGATGCAGGGAGGAAGCAGGAGAATCACAAAGTCTTCATCCTCACAGATGTTACATACAAAGTTTTGCAAGAAAGTGTAGCCTCTGAAAGCAGGTCTGGTTTTATACTTTGACATCGGAGGCCACGCACCGAAATACAGAACTCTGTGCAAAATATATATATATATATGTATTTATCTGTCTGAACTCAATGAGTCCTCACAGTGCCACCCTTTTTCAGAAGCAATTCGGGCTGGTTTGTGGCTTTGTGACTTGTTCAGGTGTAGGAGGAATGTAGATAACCGCAGCTTCATTCTTTGTTTTCAGCCCATCTTTTTGTGCAGCTGCCCTTATCAAGATGGCAGAGATGGAAATGTAGATGCAGGTTGCAGCCCCACACTGAACACCATTTTTCCTCACCAACTTCCTGTCACATATCTGGTAGGGTAACAAAACCAAAGGATCTATAGGAACTCCTGTTACTATTTTCTATACACTTCTCAGAACAAGAAAAAAAAAAAAAAAAAAGTATTTCAGTCCTCTGTACCGAGATAGTTAGCCAGAGCAGGCTGTTAGGCCAGCAAAAGAGACAATGGACAAATAGTGAGAATTCACCTTTTTTTCAGTTCTGTTGCAATGAAGATTGACACTGTCCCAGCCAGAAAAATATTCTCTCTTAAGTATTTTGAAAATGCTTCAGAGAGCAAGACTGAACTCTGTGGTCAGATGTAGCAGCACAAGTTGTGGAGCTTGTATCTAATTTGGAACAGGTCTTGGAAAATCTTCCAAGATTGCATTTTGGAGGAGCAGTCATGCAAGCATAAACTTTGCCTCCTTTGCAATGATGCACAATGAAATTGCATTTCCATTTAATGCGGTGAATTACGAATTTCTCAATGTTATGATCAGTCAAACTCGCAGTGACATTGCAGAGATGTCTGTGCAGGCTGTTTTTCTTACAGTTTTACCAGTCTCTGGCTACCGCTGCACTGCAGAATTTGGCAAGAGTAAGTGTAGGTTAAGAGACTTTCAGGAGACATTGTTTCAGCAGTAATGGATAAAATGCAATAGTTCTCTTTTATCAGACTGTAAATAAAGAGGTCAGTCGAGAGAATAGTTTTCTTCCCCACTCATCTGTAACTGCACAGAATAGCTTCTGAAAGAGAATCAATAAAATAGGTCATTTGTCCCAACAAATACGGTGTACGGTGGAATACACACATTATCCTTGATAAATACCTATGACTTTATGGTCATAGATGGTCATAGAACAAGGAATAATGGTCAAGTCTCAGACAGTATTGCAAATGTAAGGAAATTACCTTTCAGGAAGACAGGTTAAAAAATGTCATTTGAAATATTCAACGTGCCTTACCCAGAGAAAGTAGCAGCTCCGTAGATTAGGCTCCCTCCATTAGAAGATTTTTTTCTGTTTGACTCCCTCTTTTGCTTTCATAACAGCAGCATAAATGTTCTAAAAATTCCCTCTTGGAAAACACAGGAACAGTATCACAGGATCACCGTGTTTTCCCAAAAAATTACCTCCTTCCCATCACAGCTCCAACACCCATTCTAAAGCTCTATGCCTGTGGGGTCCCCCTGCATCCTTCACTGATAGTTCACATCTCCCTTTTTCTTGAGCTCGAAAAGAAACAGTAGACCAAAGCAGTGAAGACCTGATGGTACAATCTGACTACCCTGGTAGATTTAGCCAAAACACAACCCAGCAAAGTCAAAAGGCTTTTGGCCAGAGATATGAGGCAGTTGTTTCAGGATCAGAGTGCAGGATCAAGGTATAACTCTAATAATTAATTATAAAGTATAAGAAGGTTATAGTTGTGAAGGATCTTCATCATTAAAATTCATGCTGCTATCTTCTGTTCTAATATTATTGAACCCATACTGCCTTCTCATTTGCCCTTCAGAATATCTTCTCTTTATTTGCATGTTATAAGTGTCAAGCTTATAGCCTTATAATTTCCTCAACATTCTTGCTCCTTCTCTCTCTCTCTGTCTTGAACAACATGTCAGACAGGCTTGCTTCTAGCTTTCCTGTGTAACCCTTTCAATCCTTAAAAAAAGAAAAATCGTAAAAACGATTCCCATTTGCATTCAAATTATAGTTCTGTTCTTTTAACATCCAGGGATAAATCTCTTTCTGTAATGGGCATTTATTGATTATAATTTTGTCATAAGCTTAGCTTATTAAATGACTTTCTGTGCTGAATCTGTACAGGATAATGCACACATAGCCTGTGTCATTTTCAGTGTTTAGAGGCTTAGCATCCCTTGTAAATACATTTATGAAATATTCATTTGAACTTCAGCTATGTTATTATCCTCTGTGATTTCAATTCCAATTTTCTTCCAAAATGTTTCTGACTTTTCTCGTAACTGAGCTCTTGTTTTTCTGAGCACTACTGCAGGAAGCAGTGGGTGGAGGGGGAAAGACAGGCAGGTAGCAAAGAATAAAGAAGGAGGGAACCTTTTCCTTCTTTTTTTTTTTTTTTTTTTTTTCTTGTCTTTGTTTGCATCATCTGAGAATAAAAGTAACTACAGCTGGAAAAAAATAAAAATAAAAATAAAAGCCTGGTACCTTATCTAACATCTGTTCTTCTGCCAGTGCAGACCAGAACACCCCTAGCAGTATTAGGGATCTCCAGAAGAGTCTACCTCTCTTTTTCCTACCTGACTTTATTTTATCCACTACCAGGAAAAAAAGGAGAATCAATTTCAGTTTTACCTGTGCCCAAGTTCATATCAAATGATATGTACTAATACCATACACAGTTCTCTCTCTTCTAGGACAAAAGCTTATTATACAGTGGAACAAAACTGGTGTGGGCACAAGGAGCCCCTTCTGCTGTCACTGTACACACTAGCAGAAGGTGGAAAGTGTTTTGTTGTTTTTTATCCTTTTTTATTATTATTTTTCCCATGAATGAAACTTTGAGATTTTTTCAGTTATAAAACTGAATTCTTTCAAAGTTTACGGAGAAGCTGAGGAAGCAGATGGAAGGTGATCAGCACACTGACCTAGCTCCAGTGTGATTTCATTCCTCCTCTGCCCCACCCACAGCTGGGATTCAAACATTCAAACTTGGACATCCCCCTCTCAGAACAAGTAATTTAGAGGTTTGGAGCTGCCCATTGTGGGTCTTGAGAACTGTTTTACAACAGATAAACCAGCTGCAAATAACAAAACCAAGTTTGCTTCTTGTTTCAACAAAAATGACACTTTTTATCTTTTCAAAATAGATAGCTTTTCAAAAATAGCTTTTCAAAAGTAGATGATCTTTAAGGTCCCTTCCAGCTCAAACCATTTTATGGTTCTATGATCCTAAAATAGCAGAAATATATCAACTAGCTCTTACAGTAGGAAGGCAAGCTGCTAGCTATAGGTCACTGGAGTCCTACAGCAAAAAACCACCTGGCACAGCTGGCTTTTGAAAAGGATCACCTGCAGGTCCCCAGCATGTTCCTCTTCTGGACATGATACAGGTCAGCAGTTTTGACCAAAGCACGAACCCTCACTTAAAACATAAAGAATTTGCATGAGCTTAAATCTGTGTCAAAATAAATTAAAAATAAATAAATAAATAAAAGAAATTCATTCCTTTATCCCCACAATTTGTTGAAGTTGATTTTCTGTGAAAAGCCCCTTATAGGGATACATTCAAATTTTTCAGATCTCATCAAATGCTTGGCTAAGTAGTGAAGGAGATGGTATTGGAACATAGACATACTCTATGTCTTATGCTTTATTGACATATAATGACATATACTTTATATATACTTTATATTCAGATCTTAATGGTGCATGGCTAGCTGCTTCCTATATGGCTCTCTCTGACAAGAAAATATAATAATCCACTTGTTGATATTTATTTGGCAATATTTATAGAAGTCTTAACTCATGAGATCTTATTAAAATACTGTGGGATGTGTGTTCTGCTTGAATTGGTGCCCTATGAATTGGCTGTTGTCTTTCCTCTATGCCACAACAATGTCCTAAGAACATAAACTGCATGAACTGAGCATGAAAAATGGCTGAAATCTGAGTAATTCAATTATCTTTTTATCTCCTAAACAAACAAACAAAAAACATTGATTCTTTTATTAACAGAATATCTTTAAATGGTAAATGATTTACATCAAATAAATGTACTCTAGAAGTACAATAGGTACTCTAGATAAGATTAAAAGTTTTATTCTGATTCCTTTATTGATTCTTTGAGACCATGAGATTACATGCCCTTGTTTCCAGAGATGTAAAGTATGCAACTCACAAAACTCTCCCTTTTATTTATTGTAATAATATCACTTTGGGGAGTAAATATTTAACGTATCTTTGCATCTGAAGACAAGAAAGGACCTCTTAACAGCTGTTATTTTATTTCAATTGGAACAAAAGAAAATCAATTTTGACACGAATCTGACCCAACCATCGATGCCCAGAATGTATCCTGCCTTTCCAGATCAGGGCTTGCTCTGATCCGTTTCCTGCTGAGCTAAGGTGATTACTTTGGCACTCTTCTCTTTCCCCATCATTGTGGAGAAGAGATAAAGAAAGAAAACTGTAAATGTAACAGACACATAAGCATGAAAAATCATGTGGCAAACATTTTTAATGCCTACATATTTTTTGTCCTTTTCTCCATCATATGAAACTACAGAACCATGATATATTTTGTCATATCATTGTCATATCAGTTTTTAAAGCATGTGAGTATTGCCTTTCTGATTACAACATTTACAGTAAGTGTATTTCTAAACAATTTTATCTTTCACTTGTAGCAATTTGTGAGCAAAAATGTCTGTTTGGAAGCAGATGCATAAGACCAAATGTCTGCGCTTGCAGAAGTGGCTACACTGGCTCAGCATGTGAAAAGAAGGTAAGGTATCAGCCAAAACCATTGGATTATTATAGTAAGGAGGACAAAGATAGCTGAATGTAACTGAAATAGTTTACAGGAAAAGTTCTTGACACCCTTACGAGAGATGTAAATAAGGCTATAAAGGAGTTTAAAGGAAGTTTAATCACCACTAAGCTGCCAAACTAACCCCGTATGCAAGTTCTGCATGTCATAGTTTAATACTTCAAACATAAACATACAAAAGCTGTGCCTATTTTGATAGTGAGGGTCATCCTTAATACAGTTCTCCTGTCCAAAGCCACTAAGCATCTGCACAGTAAACAGTTCTCCTGGACAGGGCGGGATCTGCCTCTCTTCTCCAAGTAACTTCCTTAGAGGCTGTTTTCCACGTGAGCCTCTTTTGGTGCCTGCTGTTCCACCACCAAACGGGTGCTCCCACACATGCTCAAACAGAGCCATGGGGAATAAATCCCTGCACCCTTTCAACAGGAATGACAAACAGGAGTGAACCTTTTTCTCAGTGAACCTTCTCCCTTCCACAGTCACAAACACCCAAAATATTTCGTATGATTGCCACTGCCAGGGGCCACATTTCTAGGCCACAGTCATTTCCTGCAACTGAAACCCTATCCCGCTCCAGTGGCCTGACTTTCCCAATCTCCAGTTTTCAAAAGGGCAGGTTGCCCTCTCATTTACCTGTACACAGAAGCTAGGGGGAAAAAAAATCAACATATTTTCATTTCAATTACATTATGCATTAGAGATAGCATGAAAATCTATTCAGATAGTCACTTTATTCTGCTAATGATAATTAGATTTTAATATCATAATTAAAGTTCTATATGGATTTTCTTAACAAGTACATCTCCACACTAAATTACAGCTCCTATATCAATAGTGAAATGCGGCTGATGTAGATAAGATGAGTAAGTGTTTCAATTTTCTATATATATGTATAAAATCTATCAAACGGGTTGGCTGTAGAATATGAAAGGATGGTGTGCTTTTTATCAAATAATTAACAGAAGAAGAATGGATGCAGGAATAAGGATGCAAGAATAACTCCAGGATAAACTGGAGCTGTTGTCTGCAGGTGTTTATATCCAAGGGACATTTTCTTGGGAGGTCAAGAGTTGCCCTTTTTGATAAACCAGACGAGGATTAGCAGGATTGTTTTAAAGCATTATTCTAGGTGTGAATGTGTGAAGTATGATATTTGTCAGTTCACAAATGAAGTGGAACTCTGTTGCACTTCACAGAAAATATTAAATCAGATACCAGGCTTCCTTTTACACATGAATAAACTATTACACAGTAAATCAGTCCTGAAGGAAAAAGAAGGTGGAAAATGACTTTGCATATTACGTAAGCCCAAAACGCCAAACCATCAACGAAACATGTAAACTCACGGGTCTCACTAGCAATGACTCATCTCACATTTTTTAGGACTGTTTGAAGCCCTCCTTCAGTTTCATGGCTTATCTTGCAGAAATACTCATTGGCTGCACTGAAGGAAGAAACCATTCTGAGTAAAAACTGAATTAACAGGTTTCCTTCAATCTGCAAGCATTGCTTAGAGCTAGAATCAACTTTAGCAATAAAACTGATGGATTTAATGGCATCTAGTTTAAATTACATGGCTAAATGTAACCAAATAAGCTACACCTCCAAAAAAAGTCAAAATTATGAGAGATATTAAAATACAGCATGGATTATCGTAAATTGTGAACATAATGGTTTTTTATATTACTGTAGAGATGTTGGGATGATAGGCCTTCCAAGAGTTAACTTATTGGACTGGATCATGTATAAGTGAACAATTTGAACAGGCTTTCATCAGTTTCTTCTCCAAACCTGTCAACTGTGGAAATTTCATAATTTATCTAAGTAATTTGTTGAAGTATTCAACTACATTATTAGACCATATTTTTTGTTTTTCCTAACACTGGACATCAACCCACTCTGTTACAAGTAAAACTGATACTCCTTGGGGTAACCTTAGTGGATATGGGGAAAAATCATCACAGTTCTTTTAGTAACAACATTTACAGGTTTGAAGAAATTGCAACCTTCCCTGCATAATTTTCTCTCATTTTCCTAAGCTCAATCAACAAAGCGTCAAACCCATGTCTCTGTTGCTCCTGTCTAAGATCTTGCATGCTTCTCCCCACCCATTCTGAAGCACTGCAGCTGGGTCCCAGCACTGCCGAGCACCCAGTGGTGCTCTGAGCCTTGCGTTAATACTTTTACAGCAGGAGATTTACCTTTTTCTGCTACAGCACTGAAACCAGCTCAGCTGTTCCACACTGTGGATACCTTATCACTTGTTTCCCATTTGGCATCTATGTGGCTAACTTTTCCTTTGTAAGCACAGTCTTTATTGTTTTTACTTAATTTTGCCTTATGGATTTCCAACGGTTTCACCCATTTATCAAAAAATTTGTCATTCTAAGCCTGCTTGCACTGTCTCCAAATGTGATATTGTTCAAAAATGTGACATCTTATTGCCATAAGATGAAAGTAGTGAATAGTAGTAAAATCACGGCCTATGGGTACCCACATTGACAACAGTCTATTGATAAAATTATTCTTTGACAACGTTTCTCAGACAGGCCTACCCCCTTACTTTGTTCATCTGACCCAGACTTATTGGCATGATTATCTGCACCAAGTCAGAAGCCCCGACAAAATAAAAATGTATCTGCTTATAGCGGCTAGAGTGGCTGCTAACCATATTTTGCTTAAGGGGCTTATAAGCTGATTATTTATTAATTTGTCATAGTGTCTTTCCAGATGCCAACTTAGTCTGAATCTTGGGCTGTCATTCCCTTGCTTCTCCTGTTTTTCTCATCTAAAGATATATATTACATTTATTGGGACTATTTCTGTCCTTCAGGACTACATAAAGCTAACCACTGCTGGTTCAGAAACCACACCTTTAAGTACACTGGGGTAAACCCTATGAGGCCCTGCTGACCTGGATAAGCTGTTTCATATAAAGCTGCTCTTACACACTAAGAGTTTCCATATGGTGAGTTAATGCACAGTAGCTGGAATATCATAAATTTAAATGCCAGTTTATTGCTCAGTCATTTAACCTTGTAAACAGGCCCTAAATCTGACTTTCCTGAATCTAAATATTCACTTCCTTCCCTACCCTCCCTTGAATTCCTGTTCCCTTGCTAATTCCGATCACGTAAAGCCTTTTGTCACATTTAACCTTTCTGAGAAGACTGCAGAAAAGGCACTGAACACGTTAGCCTGTGTCATCTGCAATCCTCTCTTCTTAGATTTACCACCATGTTTTGCTATGGGAGTTAAAACTCTTGCTTTGCTCTGCTTCTGTAATGAATCTTCAAATAGTAGGAAAAAATACAGTAGTAGTGTCCTGCAAAATTTGTCAAAAAAAAAAAAAAAAAAAAGTGGATTAAATTGGAGCTGGGCAGCCTCTTCCCTTCCCCCAGCAGCATCTGACAAGGGATGCTCTAGGTGACTGCACCTCTGGCTAACTCAGTCTTGCCAGCCTCCCTTTCCTGGGGAAGGAGATGCAATGTAACTGCCCCTTTTCCAGTTCAGAAGAGTGATTTTCTCCTTTGAACTTCATTTCTGGTCTTAACTTAGTCTCACAAAATTAGAGTGAAAGATTCATTTTAGCAATATATTTTTCAGAGTATAGTCTGAACACACTAAGAAGATAGATACAGGGAGCTGGAAATATAAAGCTTTGCTGCAGAACTCCTTCCTTCTATGAACTAAACAGTGTCTGGAGCCTGGTTTTGCCAGTATATTTGGAAAAGCTGGGCTGCCCGTATTTATTTAATAAAGTTTTTCCTCTTTCTCTGCTGTAATCTTTGGTATAGTTCCCTTTCGTGCAGTTAGAATTCCTGGAGGAACAATATACATTTTCCCAAATTATTCATCATCTACCTCCTAGTTCTCACATCTATATTGCCAAGTGATTTGCAATTCATTTTCTGACATTTTTGGTTTACTTTGTTTTGGAGTTGTGCTAAACAAAGCCTGCCAAAAGCATTCCTCAGAAGGCTAATGAACTTGCTAGAATAGCAATCACTCTCTTAGAAACCTTTTGCGTATTTTTAATTTGTATTGACTCCTTGAGAGATTCAGATAATTTAGCAAGTTTCATGGCAGACATGAAGACAAATGCTCCTGCTGACTTTTTCTTTCAAAAGAGTCATTACAGCCCATTTGTTCATGGCTGGAAGGGGTGACCCAGTGAAAACCCAGACTAAACAGGCCTCTCCTCCAGTGGAACCACAGCTACCAAAAACTTTGACCCGGGTCCCAAAAGCAACTAAGATAATCACTGCATCATTTGTACAATAGGGAGCTTTCCGGAAAGATGAAAGGTATATTGCAACGGTTGTCTCATCTGATACCATCATGTTTTCCTTGTTGTTGTCGTTTTTTCTTTTTAAATGGATTAAAGTAACAGCATTAATTAAGCCAACAAAATTAATTTAAGATAAACAACGTTATCTGGTTAGATATAAATGGTACCTAATATTACACTATGAGCTGTTGTGGTGCTGTATTTTCCCCTAAACAGTTTAAAAATCAATGCACTAGACTTGTCTGTCTGTTGAATGTTTATTCTAAGGCATAAGGGTACTGAGAAATCTAGCTCCTATCAGAAAATAATAACTAAAAAGGCAAACCTTATAGCAGACATTTTTAACACTGGAAATTAACAGTGAATTGAACTGCAACAGGTCATGCATTCCCTATGAATGAATCCAGTGACTTACTTCCAAATATTAAACATACTATTGATTTCAGAACAGCCTGAAAACACAGGAATCTTTTTAATAAACAATTTCTCATATTATGCGACACTTTGCTGCAGCTACTGACTTCTGAAACATCACTATTACTTTGTTCATGTACACATCGAGAGATGGCAAATCACTGTCGTCAAGTTATACGAGCTGCACTCAGCATCTGTGAATACACAAGCTGCTCATCTACAGAGTTTTAGGGGAAAATGGCTTGTGTGTTCTTAAATTATTTGACAAATAAATGGAAGTAATACAAGATAAAAAAGGGAAAGTCATATAAAAGCAGCATGGAGCTACATGTTGCGCACGATAAACTATTTGTTTGCTTATTACAAAGGAATGGAAGAATACACGACTACTTCCTCCTTGAATAACTTCAACACATATACTTGTCTGTGTATGCTCATTGCATTCAGAGACATCCTGAAACTGGAAGGGTAGTATCCAAGACCACTGCAGTTAAATAGACTTGGAAACACCCAAGAGCCTTAGGTTCAGGTGCTTGCTCTTCTGTAGATCTCCATGTATGCTTCATCATACTGATAACAAAAGCCTGTAAATGGTTTTTAAAGGTTGTAAAGAAATATGGTGTGGTGTGCAGTAAACTGAAAATCTCTATCGTGTGCAAATAATTCAACACACTCGTAATCTCAGAGAAACTGAAAGCAAATGTACTAAAATGTTCATCCTGGACTTTTGCGGATGTTTCTCAGAAATAAAAAGATGCTTCCTATATCTTCACTTTAAGTTTAAACAGGACTTAAGAGAATTACTGATTTGGAAATTACAGTGTTCTTGTCTAGCTCTTTTAAGAGTTTCATGACCACAAGAAACCAAAAAGTCTTCTCTGATATGTTTTGACTTCATTTGACATGTTCCTTCACAATGGGGTTTCTGGGTGACTGCCGACATGTTTGCGTAACAAGAATACTTAGAAATTTCTGTCCTGTTTTGTACTATATATATGTTCCACCATTTTTCACACATTTTTACCAAAAGAAAGCAATACAGGACCTTTGCAGCATTTTATGCTTCGTTATATTTCCAATGTTATATGTATACATACATATGTATATGCATATACATTCACACATAGGAATATATAGGTATCTAAAGTCCAAATATGTATTTTACCATAATTATGTATACAGACGTATGGAAATGTGTAATATGACACAGACATGCACTCACACATTTTTATTTGACCTCAAAAATATGTATTATTCTTCCAGATACTACACAGTTTTTCCATGTAAAATAAATCTTTTCTCTAACTAAACCTGTCTAAGCCCCAGCAGGCACTTGTAGAAGTACCCTCTCTTTTCATATAAAATAAATGTGCCATGTACTATACACAAATAAACAACTGCTTCCTGGATAAATCACTATCAAAAACTAAGGTAAGGTATTTTAGAGTCAAAGAGGGAAGTAACATTTGGATACATGATGCTAATATCAAGGATAACTTGTCACATCAAATACAGATATATCAAGATTAAGGAGCACCTTTCTTCTTGCCCTGAATAATAAATTAATATCAACAGTTTTATGTGCTTTCTAATACAGCTTTCTATAAAACTGCCCTTCAAAATGGGTTCTTAAATCTATGTGCTAGCATAAAATAAAGCTTTTCATATCATCTATTATCTTGTTTTGGGATAAAGAAAATTCACTCATGTATTTAAACCAAGATGATATTCATGGACAACGTCTGCTGTATGAAAATGGGATAAGTGCACTGAAACGTTTTCAGGCAAGAAGCCAACAATCTCCATGCGTTATGCAGAAGTGGCAGAGTGATTTTTTTAAGGCACACCTGCTTTAGATGAAAGAAATTGAATTCCAACTCCATAACTGTCAAGCGCCACCGCAAATAATAGAGCCTAAGCCGAATCATTTCAGCAATATAGCTATTTTCCTGTTGAAGCGATGGAGCAGAAATCAGCCTTAGCTAGATGATATCACTTCATGTGCATGCTTTGGAAACAGTTCCATTCATCATTTCACTGCTTAATCCCTTTCAAAAACATGTTCTTCGTTCCCTGGTTAATAAAAACTTTGGTTACCTGAGTCAAAATTGCAAAAAAAATGTGGATTGTAATTTGGCCATAATTACTTAAAAATTCCAAGGAAAATACAGTAACTACGATACATCATTTGAATCGTGCACATAATATTTCTTACATGACAGCACATGCATAAGGCTGTTTCTTCTATATTCCCTTAAGCAGCTGAATACTCATTTCTTTTCTTGCAGCTACCAATAGGATGAAGATAACATAACAGCAGGACAACGAAGACAATCATTTGGGTATTGATAATCCGGCACTGACTGCATTTTTTGTTTGGGAAGATATAGTGTAAAGAAATTGCTAGTTTTCTCCCTTCTGCCCTCATATAATCACACAGAAGAATAAAAAACACTTAGCCACATGTCAGTAGAACTAACTTTATTTTCAAAACCATTTATGGCTAGGCTCAAATTCATGAGCTGCAGCTGTAATGTCACTATCACAATGACTGCTCCTGACCACAATGACATTTTTAAATGATACAGAACATTTACAAAGACTTGTAGTGCCCTGTCGTTCTGCTTTCATGAAAATCAGAAGGCATTTATAAGTTTCTTCATTTCTTCCCATTTTTTAAACAGGTTTGTTTATTCACAGTCCAGAGAAAAATAAATAAAAAAGATACTTCTTCTACTGAGGAATTTCAGATGCTACCAAGGGAAAGACCTCAATAACATTTAACTAACACTAACTCCAGTTATTATAATTCATCATTCCGCTGAGTAACTGCTAAAGCTGAATGCTTTAGTTTTCTATGTTGCTAACATGCCAGCATTTAATTAAGGAGGTATCAATACAATGCCTGTTGAAATGGTGCCATTACTTGCATCTGCATCTGAGTCCTCCTTTGCCCTCAGTCCCTGCTATACATTACTCCTGAGCAAGTCAACTGCTTGACATGCTAAAGGTACATGAGCACCCACGTAGCCATCTCACCTTAATCCCTCCAAACATTTTACAGAACTAGTTTTTGAATCGTAACATAGATGCTTACTGAAATCCTGGGAAATCTAGATGCTCTCAAAAAAAAAAGTCTTTAAGTCTGAAAATTCAGATGATTATTTTTAGATTTTTTTGCCTCACCTTACTGTGGCTAAAAGATGAGCAGCTTTTTAGATCTGGGTGCTTCATCACACGATGTGGCACTGCCATGGGATGGGATGGAGTGCTGGCAGAAAACCCAGAGAAGAGATGGAAGGAGTGCAAGGAAGGGATAAGGAAACCGATTGTAAGTTAACTTGGATAAAAGTGTTTTTAACTGTCACCACAGACAACTTTCAAGTTCAGTAATGTAAAACCCAAACGATCTTCTAGGCATTCATGCTATCTTTACATTTCTCTTACTGGAAGATTCAGAGCAACTGTAGATCAAAACCTATGTGCCTTGATGCAGGAATACAGGAGTCTGACATTCCCTCACTCTTCCAGAAGTAACTTTAAGCAAACAATCACACAAGTAAGGATTTTTTGATTGAACCTTCAGGGCTGCAACAGTAACTAGATGTAAGATTTGATCTGACCCTTGATGTCAATTTATAAGAATAAAAAATACTGACTCTAAGACCTTAGAATACTGCAAATTAAGTGATGAAAGCTAGGAAAACTGCCAGTACTAACTCACAGAAACATTCCTCCTCTCTTTTGCCCAGTTCATAATAGTGGCTTTTTTTTTTTTTTTTTTCTCCATGGCTAAATTTGTATATAGCAAAATGCTTTTAAATGTATCCATTCTAATGTCCAATAAATGGTTTTATAGTATTTGTTTCTGAAGTCTTGCTTTTCATTTTATGTTAGGAGTAAGTCCAATATAAGTAGTTTCCTAAATGTAAATATATATATACACATACATATATATGTGTGTGTATATATGTATGTATATATATATATATATATATAATTACACTTGCCCCAGTCCTTGCAAGTTTCTTACTAAATCACCATTTAGTTGAAGGACCAGTCTTCAAATATATGTGCTGTATTAAGTTAAAAAAAAAAAAAAAAAAAAAAGTCTTAATTCCATACAGATCTAGACCACAATTAGTAATGCTAATATGAATTTAAGTTTTTAGCATGCACATTAACAGTTCCAGGAAGACATTAATACTAGAACAGAACATTGGCACCAGATAAGTATCTACAAGATTAAATTTAGCGTGGCAATTACGGTTTTCTTGAAGTACAGATCCAATCAATAAAAAAGATTTCTATTACCTTGCCTCCATAATGTCTACAAGAGACAGTGCTAATGAACAAAATCCCTTGCCAAGATTGGATTTGAAAGCCTAAAACAGCTTTCAGTGCCTTACAGCATCTTACTGTATTTCTAGGCGTGACTATTTAGGACAATGTACATCCCATCTATTTTTAGAAAATTAGCAAGTTCTTTTGCATCCCTGAGGATAGCTTATGCGTGCTTTTAAAACATAAACAAGTGCTGATAGGCAGCAACACTCAGGTCACTATCTGACATCAGACTGCAGGTAACCTACGGGTTCACAGATCACATTAGTGTAACTCTCCTTTCCAAGGATTAATTTCAACACTGCTCCTTTTCTCTTAGCCACTTCAGCACTTAAATGTTTTTCTTCCCGACTGCTCATTATGCTTTGCTAAGAAGCCACAAGATATAGCGATGGCTGCATTCTTTCTTAACTTGAGCTTTAATCATGATATTGAATAATCTAAAAGATTTAAAAAAAAAAAAAAAAAAAAAAAGGAAAATTTTACAAGATTTACAAGTAGAATTTTACAGGTGTTTTACAACTTATTGGAAAATAACCAATCAGGATATTTCTTGCAAATAAATGCTCTTATTTTTTTCTAAACTTTCCCCTATAAGCCATTCCTCTAATTGTTATATGTCCACAAGGACTGTAAGGAGTTTAAGGCAGGAGTCAGTCTTATTTATTGTACTCTACCAACAAAAGGTACCAGGCCTCGTTACTTAAAGTTCTAAGTTATTTACTTCTAGCTCCTAATTATCATCATGACTTCTAATACACTCTGTTTGCTGAAGACTTATTTCAAAATCCTGTTAAACCCTCAAATAAATTGAAATAAATTGAGCACAATAAATCATGATCTCTTGTTATGGGAATAACAAACAGAAGCATTAGGCAGAAGGGGGAGTGTTTTGCTTGCTTTGTTTTGTTTTTGCTAAATGTAAACATTTTTAAGAGCACAATCATTGGCAGATTTAACTCATTCATGCCTTATAATATTCATGCAGATGTTTAAATATTAAGGCCATGGCTATATTGTTTTTGAATTTTCATTGGTTTTGTTTTCAAAATAGAACATGACACTAATGCTTTTTCTGCCCAGAAAGCAGGAGACTGCAACAAGTAGGAAGGAGTTAATTTTGGTACCTAGTCATCATTATTAACCTTTGCCAGAAAGATGGGGGAGAGGGGCTATATGCATCACTGAATATATGCATGCATGCACATATATGTGTATCTCTGCAATACATCAGTTGGAAACCTCCTAGAAATTGCTATAAAGCAAAGAAAACACTTTTAGAGAAAATATCCATGCTAGCTGGCATTTCAGCAGAAAAATATTATGTTATTCTCCTCATTTAAAAGGGCTTTTTTTCTCACATTAGGAAGTGGAGTTGAAAGAAGTGAATCTACTCCCTGCACAATGGTAGATAGACACTGCATCCTAATTCCTTTTAGAGTGAGTTTTGCTCCAGAAATGTGCCCCTTTCAGGAGCCTGCAGATGTAATTCCTTGGTCTATCCATAAACAAGTACAACAGTGGCTAAACAGGAGCCACTAATCCTGTCCTAGAGAGACCACCCAGAGGGGAGGGAAGCTGGTCTCTATGTGTATTTAATGGTTTGTCCCCCTGCCAGAAAACCCCGTTCCACATGGATCACTGAGAAAAAAGCAGATGATTGATTGAGACGAATACATTTCTGGGCTCGATTCAAGCTGGTGACATATTGGGAGGGCCTGCCAACCTATATATCATGTCCCAGATGAAAAAGACTTTACAATACTCCACACACATAAATAAACAAACAGAATTATTCAGAAAATTATTTTCACTTTAAATAATTTAACTACAAAAGCTGTAGAGCATGACACGCTCTGTGGGCATAATACGACATCTTTATGCTCAATTAAATTTTTAACATTGATATCATTTGGAGAAGGAGTAGGCAAACACAATTATACATGGTATGCGTAACAATATGTACCTCTAAGATTACAGTTTATACTTCTGCAAAGTAATTCATACTCAGAAGCTCTGAGGATGAGCTGTCACATCCAAAATTAATGTTCATTATTAAGAAAAAGCTTTCATTGTCACAGCACATGAAAACTAGAGCTCTGGATCTGATCCTCAGGCACTGGTGAGGCAGGCTGAGAACAAGAAGGTGGTCTCGGCCTTCCAGGCTGTGAGCTAACGTCACTCTTGCTTCCATATTTCTAACAGCTGACATCTGGGAGACTTGACATTAGGCCAGATTCCCCTAGGAAGAGGAAAGTGCAGCGTGGATCCAGCATGTGGTTTATTTAAGCAAACTGTAAGCCCAGGGCTGGGAGCAGATGCAGGTAGGCAAGCACGTAGGAGCTCCTACTGCAGAGAGGCTGGCAGGCTCCCCAGGCTTCAGTGTCGGCCTCCCTGACTTAAGCCCTTTGGCTCAGGTTTGTTCTGCCTCTGCCCTCCTAAATCTTGTTTTCTTCCACTGTCTGACTCCCAGGCAACTCAGTTCCGAATTAGACACTGGGCTCTTTAGTCTTGGAAGGACCATGTCTTCCCTCCGCCTCAGTGCCGGAACCTCTCCATCCACACCTCCCAGGCCCCTCCAGCAGCTCAAACAAAAGACAGAAGGTGCTCTTGAGGAAAAGCCCTCACCAGTCAAATTCTCAGTCTGAACCAGAAACAACTTTTATCCTAATTATCATAATTTTGTCAAAAATGTTTGCACTAACTACTCTCTAAATTTTACTCCTCTGTCATGACAGCATTCCCAATGGGAGCAGCCAATTTTCCAGCTGATTTCTTTGATGCCTGGAAGACTTTTCGTTGTGTAGGGTTTCAGATTCCGTTTCAACAGGTAACTTGCTGGCATTGTTACTGTCACAGGAAGGCAGGAATTACTATTGTGAAAAGCTTAATAAGAGAATACAGATGCTTTTAATCAGTTTGCTTTAGAGAGAGAAGGAAACACTTCAGGTCTGCACTCAGGTCTCCTTTTTTCCTTTCTTTTCTCCCCCAAAGCAGACTTGGGCATGCATTACCCATGATTGATTTATAAGACTACTGGTGCTGTCGGGGGTCTATGTCAGGTGTAAGAGATTTGTCCTAATGGGGTAGCAAAACTACATTAACCCATTCAAAAGCTGCATGGCATCCTGATACTCTTGATGTACCAAGCCACCAAAGGTTATCACAAACATCAACGTACATGTGTCCAAGAGAGTACAGCCAAGCCTTTGTGATCATCAAGCCTGGCTATTTGGTGGCACAAAATGAAGCAGTCTAATACTACTAGACACTATAAACCTAACACTTTCATTCACCCTTTAATACAGGGACCATTTCAAAATCTCCTGCTATTAAAACACTTTTAAAAGCTTATGCCCTTATACACCAAGCAATCATTTTCCCCTCAACACCTATGTATGACCTGCCATCCCTTTACCCTACCAATCTGCTGAAAAAGGCTGGAGGTTCATGAAGGCAAGTGGCAAGAAGAAACTGCAGAGATTTCCTGCAGGAGATAAAAATGACCAAAATACTATTTACACAGAAAAGGAAATTCAAAACTGGCCTTATTCTCTATTTCTTCACACACAAGAGAAAAAAAAAATAAAAAAATTCTTTAAGGTAACTATTTTTGCAACTTCTATTTGGAAACATCTGAGAATGAAGATACAGCTTCAGATGTCAGTACAGGCTGGGTGATGAATGGATTGCGAGCAGCCCTTCAGAGAAGGACTTGGAAATGGTGGACAAAAAGCCTGACAGGAGCCAGCAGCGCACGCTTGCAGCCCAGAAAGCCAACTGCTCCTGGGCTGCACCAAAACCACCATGGCCAGAAGGGCCAGGGAGGGGATTGTCCCCCTCTACTCTGCTCTCCTAAGGCCCCACCCGGAGCCTTGCGTTCAGCTCTGGGGCCCCCAGAACAAAAAAGCCAGGGGACCGTGAGAGCAGGTCCAGAGCAGGGCCACAGGGGGGGTGGAGCTGATCAAGGGGCTGGAGCACCTCTGCTACTGAGAGACACAGAGAACTGGAGTGATTTAGCCTGGAGAAGGCCCCAGGCAGACCTTACAGCAGCCTTCCAGTACCTAAAGGGGCCTACAGGAAAGCTGGGGAGGGACTCGTTGTCAGGCAGCATAGTGATAGGACAGGGAGTAATGGCTTTAAACTAAAAAAGGGTAGATTTAGATTAGATAAAGGAAGAAATTCTTTGCTATGAGGGTGGTGAGGCCCTGGAACAGGCTGCCCAGAGAAGCTGTGGGTGCCCCATTAGGCCAAGGCTGGTCTGGTGGGAGGTGCCCCTGCCCGTAGCAGGGACGGTGGAACAAGATGGTCTTTAAGGCCCCTTCTGACCCACACAATTCTGTGATACTCTGATTCTATGACATAAGCAGTAATTGAAACAGAATTCTTGTAAATCATAGAATCAGCTAATATCTGAGTTGGAAGGGACCCACAAGGATCATCCAGTCCAACTCCTGGCATCACGCAGGTTTACCCAAAAATACAGACCATATGACTAAGAGCACAATCACAAAAAGTAAAAAGTAAATTTTTAAGTCATAATGCCTGGAAAAGGAATATAAAAAGGCAGGAAGGAACCTGAGCAAGGTTACAGATGCAGCAGAAAAGAGCTGGGGATGGGGGACAGTTAGGATCTAATTTAGTAGCTATTACACTAGAGACTCCTTGGATTAAAAAAGAAGGATAAAGAAGGTTTACATAAGATAATTGGAAATAATTATAGACCTATAAGGTGGAATATGTGAATAGGAATTCGTTTAAAAGGTTAAAACATTGATCACGAAGGGGCTGCATAAATGCTGATCTTAACCTGAGGTAATCTATCACCAGAAATGATTATAAAATCTGTATAATCATGGTACTTGTGTTTTTAAATAATTGAGAGAATCAAACTCAAATCCAATGAGTTAACTTGATATAATTGATCTGTAGATGCTAAACACATGGTTTTGCAGAGAGTACATGAATCTGCTGTTCTTGTATTTGATTTAGGAAAATGTACGGGTTAAGAAGAAAACTGCACGTGTATTAACTAAGGCTTCAACACAAAAATCAACTAGTACTGAAAAGGGCCTTGAGGGAATGTTAAATTTGTTCTTCCACCTGCCTCAAATATTCCTGAAAATATTCACAAAGCAGAATATACTGGAATAAGGAAAATGGATTTTCTGCTGAGCTCTGACAGGCAACCCTACAACAGAAAGATCTGACATCTGGGCAGGGATTTGAACCCAAGTTTCTGAAGGCCTAGTCCTGAGCTGCATATTATATAAACACACAATTTCTTTCAACCTCTATACAAGAACTGGACACATGAAACTATGAAATGAAGAAATGATATGCAGCAAGACAAGGGACCTTCCACAGGTCCTATCAGACACTTCTGCCAAAGCAAACCGTCGCTCACCTGCCGAAGACCATGATCCGATTGCAATCCTCCAAGGGACCAAGGCAGGCAACCTGGCACTACAAATCCATCCTAATGTTTGTGTGGCACTTTGTGTCCATAACAAATCCTAATCTGCAATTTAACACTGTACGGATGACTGCAGTACTGCAATCTGTTACTGCCTAAGCATGCAGGAGAGGGTTTTGCCTAGGTGCTGTACTGAGCTCTGTCCTTAGGCACAAGGGCACAGCAAGATGCATCTGTACACTTGAGGGCTAAATTAAATGGAGGAGAAAAGGCCACATGAAATACAGAGTTCCACTTTGGATCATTTCATGCTTGGATTTGGAGTCAGTAGCTTCAAATTTTCCTAGTTAAGAGCGTGCACCTGCAATACAGTCAATTTTATGCAAGTTAGGTGTGCTCACAGATTCTTCATGCACTGCTACAGTAGCTCTTATCTGAGCAAAGCTTGTACAAAATTATTAACAGAAAGTTGGGGAAAAAATCTTAAAACAACAGCAAAGCACATTAAGCAGGAGTTCCGAAAGTTTTCTGGCTAATTTTGAGCTCAAGCTTTCTCAAGATCAAAGAGTCTCACAGCCTCACTCACACAAAAGAAGGTGCCTGGAGGAAAGGAGAATCCCCTCTGACTCTGCAGCTGTAGTGAGCAGTACAAAGCTTTGCCTGCCCTACTGAAGCCAGGCCAAAAGTCCTTCCAGCTCCTGGCTTCCCACAGCTCCCTGAAGCCCCTCCGCATGCTTTTCAACACCACCTTATCTATGCTGGAGCTTTGGTTGCAGATGCTCTTGCCCTTGTGTCATGTAGCCAAGGTGCATCACGTCAAGCCAACATTCAGCATGTGTCAGCTTACCTACCTAAAAACCATATGCATTTCCTCCTTGAGCCCCAGAGAGAGAAAGCACGCAGGGAACAGGAACTGTTGAGTATACCACAACACAAATTCATGAAATCCAACAAACAAGTGAACCCTCATTAAAATTTCTTTAATTTCAAAAGGTTATATTTTTATATGAAGCAACAGAAATAAAGTTTGAAGAATAGATGAGCTTGTAACTGAGTTTCTGTCTGTGGATTTATCAGTCCCTAATATCAAACAAATAATAATAATTAAAAAAAAAAAAAGGAAATTATTTGCAAATTAGAAAGATGAGGTATTGGGATTTGAGGCTGGCATTCAGCATATCTTATTGAAAAGCATGGTGTCATTATTGAATATGCCATACAAACTAAGCAGAGATTACTTTACCTTAACAAAATTACAAGAGTTATCTAAGACAAAAGCTAAAGCATTATTAAATAATACACTTCCATTAAAAAGTATTAAATGATTGTTTACTTCTCTTTGACAGATGTAACTATGGGAGAACACAAATCCAACTGAACATTTATTGGGCTCAATGCACTTGCTCTTTAATTACTAGTGTACAGGTAAAATAATGTTTAACTATAATAGACACCAGCAGGTCAAGCTTGGCATTTAGGTTTTCCAAAAATTAATTTAACATTACTCTATATGCTTATTTTACAAATTTACCACCAAGAAAAATTTAACTTTCCAACTGTGTAACAACTTCTAGTGAAGAAAACATGTTGTAGAGAAGAAAACGTTGTAGAATCACAGAATGGTTTGGACTGGAAGGGAGCCCATCCAGCTCCAACCCCCTGCCATGGGCAGGGACACCTGATTGCCCAAAGCCCCATCCAGCCTGACCTTGAGCACCTCCAGGGACGGGGCATCCACAGCTTCTCTGGGCAGCCTGTGCCAGGGCCTCACTACTCTCTGAGTGATTTTCTTCCTAATATCTTATAGTTATTTACATAGAGAGACATAGAGACATATATAAGCAAAAACCTCTATAATCCACCACTCCTCCTTTTTTCTTTTCTTTCTTCAGGCAGATCCAATTGCAAAACAAAGCCTTAGAGCCAGACAATATTCACTGTTCATTATCCTTGATTACAAAATGGAAGTATGACAGATACCAGGACAGCATTGAGAATAGACACATAATAATGCTGGGTTCTCATCTAACTTACAGCATGGGTTCAGCTTCACTCATTCAGCAACACAAAACGTTATTTATTATCTGTTAAAGAAAAATATGGCAGCCTTCCATGGTGAATTCATCCCTGTTTTAAAACATATGCCGGGAGTGCTCAGAAGGGAACTGTAAGTACAGACTTTAAAAATATTATCTCTGAAAAACTGAATGTGAAGCTGCTGGAATGGCTTGATACCATATTGTTGACAACGCCTGAAAATATCGCAGTGACACATTTTCCTTATTTCCACCACAGTGTCTAAAACACAAGTGAAAGCACAGCAGAGCACAGTGATCACAATGTTGATGGTAGGTGTTGGACGACAGGCAGCACTCCCTTGGGCTGCCCTCCTTCCACTTGTCCCCTGCCTCCAGCAAACATGCAGCATGGGTTTGGGGCACGTGTGACAGCACGCCACTTGAAATTGGAGCATTTTTAATCCTCCATACACTGTAATAGAGGTCAAATACCATTTACAGTGTTTAATATTTTATTTCTGGGAAGACTGATGACATTATAGCTCATTGGATATTTATGAGGAGACTGAATAGTCTCATTTTCATGGGTACTGAGTGCCACAGACAGAAATGTTCACACAAAACCCAGCTGTTGATGAGCTGCATGGGGATTTTTTTTGCTATCCTACCCAACATTTGCACTGTTAAAACTGTCATGCCTCATTTTGAGCAGGAAAGTCTATTTTGTAGGTATTTCTATACAGCAGAGTGCATACAGGGTACAAAAATGAGCAGGGAGCATTTAACAATGAAGGTTCATTAAGTCAGTGCAGCTCCACTTCATTTGGTTGTAGGACATTATTTTCCATGGGTACTCTGGTTTGTGCTAACATGCTATTGAAGGTGTAATCAGGAACTCCTGATGGGGTATGGGAAGCAGATGGAGGAGAGCCTTGCAGCATAGGGATCGGGGCTTGCAGGAGCAAAAGTGCCTTTGGGTTGGTCTCCAGATTGCCGAAATGTGGCCCCCAAGCCATGCAGCAGCATGTTCCTGCAGCCCCAAGGGCACTGACACTGGGGTTTGCAGGTAACGTACTTGCTTCTGCCATACAAACTGGAGGTTCAGGATTGCAAGTGCAAAAGTCCATAACAGTATCTACTGAGATGATGCTTACCGTTCATTTTTCTCCTTAAAATAGGCTGCATACCTTTTAATAGTTCCTAATGTCAGGCTGTCAGTTTCAGGTAATACCAGACTGATATTTACCCTTTAAAACTTCTTCCCACACACACAGAGCGATATTACAAGACACTTTTCCATAGGACCTCTGCTTCAGCAGATGCTCTGGATGGACACAGAAGAGCCAGACAGCACATCCTCTACCAAAAAGTGGTTATTTCTTACTTTCTAGGTTCAGAGCACATTTCCAGTTCTTCACACAGGCGCCTTCCCTGATTAAAGTCTCATAGCTAAAACCAACGGTACTACCTCTGCCGGTTAGATAAGATTTTGCAAATAACCTCTGCTGGAAATAGGAGGGGATGAGAGGGAGAGAAGGATGTAGATAAAAACAGTAAGGAAGAGGTGGGAATTACTACAAACATCAGAGCCTGCAGCTTTCTTTTAAAAATATATAAATAAAATGTAGTTATGATAATCAGAACAGAGTAATACAGTATTACCTACTAATCTTTTGAATTTTAAGTGTAGCTGTCGGCTCCGCACAAGCAGGGCTTGTTACCTTTTAATGTCCCTTGGAGACCTGCTGCTGTCTTGACTACTTTCTATCACGTTATATCACAAGTAGAGTTTTCCAATTAGCTGGGATACTTGATAGATTTTTTTTTCCTTTAAAAAAAAGACAATTTTACAAGCAAAATAATGAATTCCTGATGGCAAAGAAACACTTTAAAAGCTTTAAAAGCAAGGTGGAATGTTACCGTTTTTATCATTTTCATTAACTTCATGTATTACATTATCTGAAAGAAAACAGTTGTAGATAGATAGAAAATTTATTGAATTTAATGTCTAGAGCTATGCTGCTTAAAAACTGATTATTTTCCAGTAGACAGACACCAATATTATTTTAAAAGTAGAATATTATATTGAAGGTAAATTCTATTGTCACTGTTTACAGGGTAGAATAAAATTCAGTATTCATCTTGCATGACGTGCGTGTCACACTGAAGAGTAATTATTCTCTTTTATTTTGTTCACATTAAAATACTTCCCCTTATTTCTAAATTGTTTAAGTTGTACAATTTATTTTACAGATTTATCTTAATAAATGCAAAATTCAGCTGTAACAAACATTTTCTTTCATCTTTAAAGGCAAGTATTTAATGTTAAGAAGAGCTGAGTAAATATTTGATATTCTAGGTGGTGGCCAACCAAAAAATACATTTTTGTTTATTTTTGGATGTCATATTTCTCAGAATTTTACTTCGTTTCAAATAAATGAAAGACATTTATGGCATTTTAAGTTCTCCTTAGGGTGGCATTTACAAAGAGAAGGAGACAATACATCTTTTTCAACTGGTTACAGGGGTTAGCACACTTGCTTTCTACCTGAGGTGGAGGAAGAACTTACTAACAAACCTTGACTCTGTTTTAGCTCAGCATGGTTTTATGTTTAATACTGCCTATTAGCAGAAAAAGAAGATATCACTGAGGTGTAAAATTCACTGCCCCTTCAGAAATTCTTCACCTGTAAGTTGAAGGCATTAATGCTAAAATAAAACAGCATAATGCAGGAATGGTCTGAAATACTGCAAAGCCTGCGTAATAAACCTTACTGTTATCACAAAGTATTATAGAGTTTTCACCTCTAAGACAGCAAGAGGCAGAAGAAAAAAAGCTATAGGTTTATTCCTCTAAAACATCCCATCTTTGCGAATATTGGTTTAGCTCCACCAGTTTGTAGCAAATTGAAGTCTGCAATTTCACAAAGCTCCAATAAAACGCATAATGTTCAGGTTCTCCCTTTCTGAAGCTCTCTGTCCATTATTGTCTAGGACTTAAACATATATCACCCAACTCTGAAGCTACGTCTTTATCATACAGAACAGATACACATTAAACACAGGTTCAGGCCTATGCCGAACAATTCAGGCAAAAATGCATTAAAAGCCTTACGAAATCTGCTATTACCTCCACAACTAATGCACATCACAGCTGTAAGGCACATGCATATTTATCCCTGCCTCCTTCTGATTTTAATATGTTGTGACCTTAAATACAGAAATAAACAAATGGAAATAAACTTAACTTTACTAAGGTTGATTTACTAGATTATTAAATCAGTCTTTTATAAAGATAAGCTGGCTATAAAAGTATACCATAGCTACTGTATTTTTTTTTAATGTAGGTTATGGCACATTCTACAATTGTTCTGGGGAAAGTAGTAACAATTATGAACAAGCCCCTCAAGATTATAAACGGATTTTCCACAAGCTATCATATCATTCTGGCTATTATATTAATTTTCTCCTTAGAGCCTTCACTAACTTTACCAATAACATCATTTCAGTATTCATATGCAACCAGCTAAATAATACTGCGTGTAGCTAAGCATTTATTTACTGTTGAGAGATCAAGCTCAGCTGAAGGAAGCTACCTCCTGGGAAATGCCCTTTTAAGCGTGATGAATTCTTCTTGGCCTTATCTATAGAGAGATTTTTCTGCAATAGTAATCTCCTGACATCTTGCTTGCACCAAGGAACAGAAGGCAGTCAGTCTACTGGCATAAGTTGTTCTGTTTTTTTTTTGTTATTGTTCTGAAGTTGAGCACCCATTCTGACTTCTATTTCCCAATGTACATGGCTAATTCTCATTTTATGAACCATAGAACCATAGAATCACTGAGGTTGGGAAAGACCTTCAAAATCTTCTAGTCCAACCATTTGTACCATAGAAGGGAGCAGAACACATTATAGGAACGACTCAATATTGCATGGCATCTTGGAATACCCTGCCAGCCCCCCATTCCTACAGAGCTCATTCAGAAAAGCTGTGCTAGGACTGTGCAGACTGAGTTTAGGATTGGAGGAAATAAAACATGAATATTTTAATCTTAAGTCTGCCACAAATTTGCAAAGGCATTTGCAAATTCAACACAGGCATTAAAATGTTCTACAGTTCAATAACATCCATTATTAAGATGTATAAAGAGCTTTCATTGCTTCGAAAATTTTTCCTGTAAAAGGATAACCTCGTGAAAAGGATTAATGGAGAAGGAATCCCTTTTGGTCCACCACTCCTCTAGGCAGGTCTCACGGTTACCCACTGCAAGAGTACCTCCAGAAGCACCATGCACACAAAAGGACTAGCAGCAAACCAAGTCAGTATGAGCACATCTGCCTCCCTCTACTTCCCTACTTCCTTATGCATTCCTCACCACAACAGTATTTAAATCATCCATGTTTCCGTGAGGCGTTGTGTCTCACGAACTGAATTGCTATGAATCCCTTTGCTTTTAGACCTCATACACAGCAGCATCCTGGATATGATCTGATCCTGAGTTTTGCTCTGAGTGAAAATTCATGCTTGGCACATCATAATTCAGCTTGGCAGCAGTCCTCTTCCCTTGCAATTTTTGATAATCTTCCAGCAAAACAACTAACATCTGTAGCCTGGAATAAGCTTTTTGATATTGTCTACCAACATGTGAGCTGCCATGAGGTAACTGGTGAAAGCTCTAGCCTGAATGTGATGTGTGCAGGAAGCACCCTGTCCTTCCGTACTCCTGCAGTCCATATGCCCACCATTTTAAATAATAGGGATAAAGTAGGTAGACACACAACATCAGAGGGGGAAGGGAAGGGAAGGGAAGGGAAGGGAAGGGAAGGGAAGGGAAGGGAAGGATCAAGGAGAAGCATAAGGAGGGAAAAAACACAGAAAAGTGACAATTGCAAAGGTCACCCAAGAAGTACAAAATATTTCTACATAATTGCAGCTTCTCCCCTCTAATGGGCTGGGGTGAGCTTCCTCAAAAGCTCACTTCAAATTGGTACACATCAAATTAGCACACCATTACTCATGTTTTTGTTAGGGAAATTAGCTTAGTAACTAAAATTTAGGTCGGACTGAGGCTAAATTTGCGCTCAGTTTTGACTCATTTCAAGCAATTTGTGCCCATCGTGGATGAGCGATCCCAGTACCTCAGTTCCTGGAAAAAAGGCTACAATTTGGGTCTTCCTGCAGTTTTCACTGGGCTGATGTGAATACTGACAAGAAACTTTTGCAGTACATGCCAAACCTCAGAGGAGACGAAGCTTCAAGGGAGGAAGAAGAAAGCTTAATTAAAAGCAAACTAAAATCACCGCACTGAATCCTCTGAGACATTTTCACCTAGTTCTCTGTTTTTAAATACTAATGCAGCAAGACTCACTGCAAACAAACTATCAAACTTTTTGCAAAACTTACTTGTACAACCCTATGAAAGTTTCACAGCCAATTATAGACAAAACACATCACAGAAGAAAGAGAATATCAGGCAGGAATCATGCTGCTTACCAAGATCAAGTTCAAAACACAACAAATTCAATATGGCCAAATTGCCAGGGATGATTTTGTGACCGAAGAATGTAATTGGACTTTGTAAAGGTCCAGAGAAACAGGGAGGATAGTAAAAGTAGGCAATTTTCTTCCTACACTTTTTACAGATTCTGTAAAAACATTGGATTAAATAGGTTGTCACCTTCTTAAAATGACTGGTCCACGTTGTGCAAGCATTGTCCAGCTGGTATTTCAGACTTTCACGTATAATAGTGTAAGAAATCCCACCAGAAAGCAACAACCTAAAGACTAAAACAAACATCGAAGAGGTCTTTTTCTTCTCTGTCTAGATATGTAGCCATTGCCAGGCCACATATTCCACTTTGCAGGGGCGTCTTATAAACTCATACTTCTGGGAAGGGGAGTTTTGAGGGAGCAGAGCTGTCAATGTCTAGCCAAAGGGAGCGGCAAATTCTTTGGGTCCTGCTTGCAATTTGTATTGATTTCTCCACCTACTGATCAGTCAGATAACCAGTTAAGTTGTTATAAACATGTTTTCATGCTACTGGGACAGATGCTCTTCCATTACAGTATGCATTGCAAACTGTTTAATACATTGCATTTCCCAGCTAAATTACACTGGCAATTTTATCTTCTAACTTTCCTGACCTTGATAGGTTTAAAAATCAGATACTTAACCTTGCATTAATGGTAGGGGTTTTATTGCACAAGATTACACATTTAAAGCCATTATTATAACCTCTGCTCCTAGGTATAAAAGGCTGAGGGGCATTCAAATACATGCCAGGAAAATGACTAGTAAGGATGAAGAGGAAACCGTATCGGCATCATCTTTTTTCTTAACTCTGTTATTAAACTTAGCTCTTCCAGTTACTATACAGAAAGCACTCAACCCTACCAAAATTATATGGATGTTTCTAACAGAAATGAGAGTGACAGGTGTAATGTTAATTGTGGGTTCATGGTGAGTTAGGCCTTCTCAAAGAAAAGTTTCAGTATTATTTGCTAATACCGTTTTTGCATAGACAGTCCCTTAAATTTTTGTTTATCTCAAGTTAAGTACTTTGGTCTCAGAATTTCAATTTCCAAGTAGATCGATTCTAGCTGGAAAGGCCGTGTGCCCACTAATGTTATTCTTCTGTTGCATTAATTACCACTCGGGATGCAGCATTACCCATTATGTCTGAAATTCTGCATTCAGCTGGAGCAACCCAGCAGTTACCAGACCTTATCAATACCCAATAAAAGGTGGCAGCTCTTGCTCATGCTATCACTGGGAATGCCAGATGGCCTTTTCTGGCTCATGACCCAAATAGATCTTTGGTTATGTTGTTAGTTTATTTTAAATGCCTATTTTTTTTCATTGACAAAGTGCTATGTTTTCTAGCGATGTTTCTTGAAAAACAAAACAAAAACATGAATATATTCGCTTTACTACCCTTTTCTTTCCTAAAATTTAATCTGAAGTATTCATGAAGGCTATATTAGCAAGATAAAAGTTAGCTTTCTGTACTGAAAATAAAAGAAAAATAACAAAAATTTGGAAAAATAAAACCTTTAAATTTCATTGTATCCATAGGTCCTTATATTTCACCTTAGATTTACTAGTATCCTGTGGAGACCTTTTAAATGCAGTAAAATGTCTACCCTAGGTAAAATTGCCAGCACTTTAAAACAAAGGTTTTGTAAGTGGTGTTTTGTAGTGCATGGGGGATTTGAAAAGTACATTTTTTCTTGTCTCAAAGACAAGTCTTATTAAGATGGCATACAACCTTGGAGGCAATGATGGTTTTCTCCATACTTCAAGTTTGCAATAATGTCATTTCTTGTAAGAAAGGCAAAAAGGGTGGGGTTTTGTTTTGTTTTTTAACGTTAGTTGATGTTGATGCTATCTGACCTGGTATTGTTACTGTAAGATACAGATTTAAAATAACTCTTACTCTTTCAAGCACAGAAATCACCACAGCCAATATAAATCACCGATATTCAATCTATAGCTAGACCGAAATCTTCCATTTTTCATACAGTGTTTCCTTCACATCATCGCAAGTACAGCTATTTGGGGTGTGTAGTGCAATTAATTTGAAAACAAAATATAGACAAAAGACTGTAGCCTATTACATCATATAAGCCAAATCAGGATTTTAAGCATACGTTTAAGTGTACTTTCTAAATACTTCCAGTAATAAATTTCAGGATCTTGCAGCTCTGAACCTTGCTGGTGTCCTCAGAGATGTCCACCCATGGAGCCACAGCTGGGCTGTGACCCCCACACACACTCACAAACTGCCCTTCAGAACAGTTTTACAGATATTAGGCTTTGAAAGCTCGGGCGCTGTAATTCTGTTAGCTGGTGCTTCCTTTAGTTGACTTGCCAAACAGAATTACAGCATTTTAAATATGCAGATTGTTCTGAACTGTTCTATTGTATGGTGCTTGGTATTAAAGTAAATCTTGCTGAATGCAATCAAAGGCAGGTGAATCACTTGAAAAAGCATAACAGGCATGCACACTTCAATTATTCAAGTGTTTCACCTGTAAAGTATTGTCTCAAGCAAACTAGATTTAACAGAACATTGCCTTTATAGTAGCATCAATTTGTCAACTAAATTAGAACAATAAATATCAAAAAAAACTCTTGCAATAGACTTGCATTTTAAATCAGGTTTAAACAATATAGAAAACAATTACCAGCGTAAAAACTCTCATAAATGGCTTGTGATCACAGGGCTGGATGGGATGATAAAGCTCTCCCATGCTCAGGCAGGGCCCTGGATCCCTTCTAGGGGCATCCTGGTAACCACACATTTTTTACAGAGTCCCCAAACGTCTGTTTGGCTAAATTGGAGTTTGGTTGCAATAGTCTAGTCTTTGACCACAAGCTTCGGGTCAGTTTCACTCAGAAATCCTCCTTGTATGTGCTGAATTCATCTGATTGTTTCCTCCTTGCCCACTCAGCTTTCTGAACACACACCTTCTAGTACAGGCCCAGATGTCACCAGCTACTTGGACTACTGCATACAATTACAGAAAAACACCTAGTGCAACATCCTGCTAGAAGCACAGCCAGCTTCCCAGGGTGTCTAGGACCAAGTCTGGTTGAATTTTGGAATGCACAGGCTTGCTGAGTTCCTCACCATGCCAATACTTTTCTTTATACCCAATCTGAAATTCCCTTGTTACATGATTTTCACCACTTCGCCAAGTGGTGAAAATCATGTAACATGGGAATTTCAAATTCCTTTCCACTTCTCTGAGAAGAGTTAGGGAAAATTGCTACCACGTTCAGTCTGCCCCATCCCACACTTCTCCAGGCTGGGCAAAGCCATCCCCCCAAGCCTCTCCTCAGAGCTGAGGTGTTCTTGACACCAACCATCCTAGAAATCCTCCACACAAAACTCTGCTTTTTGTGTCTATCTCCCCAAACCAGACATAGTATTGTGGATGTGCCCTCTCCAGGTGCTTCAGCTTGGCTGTGAAGACTTGGTGGGGCCTGTCCTGTGCTAATGCTGGCCTAAATATCACTCATAGCTGCCACCTGGTTCACAGAGGGAGTCCTTTCATCAGGGAAGGAATCCATCAAGCATGATTTGCCCTTTGCAAACCAGTGTTGGCTGCTCCAGCAACCTCCTCTCATCCTTCGTGTGTCTGGAAGCAGCATCACATCCATGAAGAGTTGCTCCATCATTTCATTAGGCACTGGGGTGAGGCTGACAGGCCCCTGGACCTCCCTCTTGCCTTTCTGAAAGATTTCATACACACAGAGTGTCATTAAAATCTGACATTTTGCCCATGGTCTGAGCTTTTTACTTCCTATTTTATCTTATTATCCTGAAACTTTCTTCTCATTTGTCTTTCCAGTATTGCCTATTGCATTACAGCTTAAGAGAAAGTTTAATAAGCAAAAAGACAACAACTTTGCTGTATATTATTTCATTAGTTCCAGAACCAACCTCACTAATTCCTCTGCCCTTTTTATTTACATTCTGTATTTGCAGGCAACTACTGTGTCCTTTGCTTTAATAGTGGCTAAGCCATTCTATGCATATTTAACTCTTAATCATTTCTCATTAGTTTACCCTTCCAATTCCTGGCTCTATTTCTGAATATTAATTAGTTTGTTAAGAGCTCTGTGAATACAGGGGCCTGAGTCCTGCCTTTATGGATACCTTCAGGTAAACTCCAATTCAAGGGACCAGACAGCCCCTAGTCCCACTGTGCGATGTCTCCGGATGGGAAGGAAAATACGATTTCCCTTTCCTATGCTCTGCTCAGAGCATTTCAATCACTCCTCTGAGCCACAGCTGCTATCGACTCCCCAAAGATTTTCAGTTGTGGCTACTGGCTTTTATTACTGAAGAAATAAAGTAACTCATTCTCTCAATAAACAGGAGATGCAAAGGAGCAATTTGCAGAAAGAATGAAGAGATATTCTATGTAAGTATTAGAAGAGACAGGTTGTTATACAACTGCTTGGTTAATAGTATAAATATTGATCAAGAGCACGGAGTAATATTACAATGAATGTTCTTTCTTATATAGAGATACAGCTAGGCAAAGAAATTTACACCCAACTTTTAAAGAAAAAAATATGAATTTGGTGATACCTAGCATAGAAATTGGAAATAGAAGAAAAAAATGCAAGAAAAAGCAGAAACAAACAATCTTCTTACCTTTTAAATAAAGCCTCTTGATTCTACTCTCACTTGAAATGATTTCTTTAATATTTATTTTCCTGTGCTTTTCATTAATTGACTGGAAACACAAGCATTTTTTTGTTTGTTTGTTTGTTTACCTAACCAAGTATTTTTCCAGTTGTACAATACTTCCTAGGTGAAAGAAAGGTTATTACGATGCTCAGTTATCTACTACCATTTAAATATTGCATGCTTTAAAAACTATGTAGTATCTAAATCATTAGAGAAAAACGTTAGCTAGAACAAACAAAAACATAGGGAGGAATGTTTTCAGCTCGAAAAAGTTTACATCCATTATTACCATAGGTCACCTTCAACTTCTGTATTACAGAAAGCACTTATTTTTATGCAGAGTCCTGTCTGACAGAGGGGTTTGTATTTTCCTTTAGGATAAAAAACAAATGGTACTGAAATTCCTGCAAGTCCCTAAGCTCATTCATTATGTCAAGAGAACTAGAATATTAGTGCAGGAAGCAAAGCGTTAGAAGAAGAAAATGGAGGTGGTTACAGTAGAAAAATATCAGGAGTGTGTTCCTTGTCCTCCCCATGCTCCACATGGTCCTTGAGCACAATTCCAGGTCTGCTGCTCTCTCATGGATTAACTCTTCATTAATAAAATAATAATAATAAAAAAGTAAATATCAGAAATGCTGATCTTCAGTTGCAAATAAATTAAACAGCATGCTCACATCTTTCACGCTGCTGTTACACATTTAAAACAGTGGCATTAGCCTGAGGTCTGTTTAAAATAATTTGCATAGTTCTGTACAAATGGCTTTAAAAAAAAAAAAAAAAAAAAAGAGACGGAGAAACCAGGGATGGCTCACAAGAGTCATTTTTCATATCCAGCTGTAGGACATCTTCATTGTTGTGCTTTAAAAAAGCATTTTCCGTTTTCATTAAGAAAGATGTGGGCTCAAATCTTTGAGACTGCATCAGACTTGATAAGATGTGAGCACTTCGGAGGACATTTATATGTGATATATATATGTGATATACATGTTTATATATTTATATGACCAGTGCTCCTTTGGATCTTTCATCAACTTCAGAGAAGATGAGGGCTTCCCAAAAAGCTGAATAACTTTTAAAATCATCAAATATGTGTTCTTTTTAGTTACTGTTTTAATATGCTTTAGAAGGTAAATATGTTTTTATCTTGTGATATGTACAAATATGCACAGGTGTTAACCCTTCTGATTAAGAAAAACACAAGCAAAATTAACTGATGCAGCTCTGAGAAACTCCACTGAAATTAGCTAAGCTTTTCCAAATGTACTGCTGTATTGACATCGTACAGGAGAGAGGAATTTAGCTCACCCTGTTCAGTTGCTGAGGAACTCATACAATCAGCTGATAACGCGAAGGGGAATCGTAGTTTGCAACACTTCATGCATGCTCCAAGACCCGCAGAAAGCTGCTGCCAGTTAGTAAAAGCATTCCCCTGGTTCTGCTGGATTTTTGCATTCTTGAGGAATGGATTATCTAATTAAATTAAATGGCTCGGTAACATTTTTGCCGAGGTAATTGTTAGTGTTGGATGAGGTGCTTCAGAAGAAAATAAGACTCAAACTCTACTGAAAATTCAAATCAGACAGTTCTGACATCCTGAGGAAATAACTGTTTTGCATATTTATATTAGTTTCTGCATTAATCTAAGACAGAAAGAACCAATAAATAGCGAATAGGTCTATCCAACGATTTCAAAGAGCTTTCAAAGTACCAGGTCAGTCAGTCTCATAACCACCTTTAATGCAAACAACTTATCACCCCTAATTTACACGTGGATGCACTGATGGGGGTTTGGAGGAGCTCCCACGTCAGGAGGGACTGAACGGACAAGGGCACATGGACTGGGAAAGACGGCAACTATAAAAATACGAAGAGCACAGAAAATAATAATTATACATTACTTTTCACAATACAGTGGCTGGGAGAGACTAAAAAAAATAAACAGGGAACTAGTTTTAAAAGCAAAGGGAAATCGTACAGTTTTAAGTATATAAATCACTCACAGCCCTTTAAAAGGTAAGCAGGAAAATAAGTCTTTGTCTAAACCTGCACCTAGGAAAATAGCAGAGGAACTGTGATGAAGATCAGAAGCAGAGAGAAAGCTGTCAGGGAGAAGAGGCCATAGGCTTCCTGATGCACACACATACTTTTATTATAGGTGAATAAGATGTTTTCTTTGGAACGGAGGTAACCTACAGACTGTACACTGAAACATATGGTATTTTTTTATCTAATACATTTTATTTGTGGAACCCATTGCCAAAGAATTTTGTGGAAACCAAAAGGATAAATGGATCTTGAAAGGCTGCCAGGCATGGTCTAAATGTAACCAGTCCTCTGTAACATCCTACGTTACTTTCCTGAGCTGAATAAATATGCCAAGAGTATGTTTACCTCGCACTCCTCCTGTTTCCTTTATTTAGCATCTGTTACTGGAAATTGCTGGAGACAAAGTACTAGACCTGAAGTGGTCCACTTCAGTCCAGCAGTTGTTATATTGTTATCAGGAGCAGACAAGTGACACCCTGTCCCCAAAGTCAGCAGGTATTCTGTTTTCCCATCCAGCACATCATCCCAAACGTTCACCCCATATATTGCAGTAACAGCCAGGCACAAGCCACAAGAGTATCTGTCTTTTGCAAGAGACAGCGTACTTTGACTTTCCAAAATCTGTATTTCAACATTTCTCTAGGAAGCGATAAAAGAAATGTATCCTGGAATATTTCTGCCCTGCTCAAATGTTTAAGACAATTTGCATACTAAATAAAAAATTTGTTATTATACACTATGCATCAAGCTATTCTTTGTGAAAATGTTGTTTTTCATGGTAAATAATACTCAAACCATCAACTACCTGTTTAGGTGGTCTAAACCATAGCACTGCAAGCAAAACAGCCACAAACCAACGAAGTCCTCCTCGGGCTGTGCAGGAGCTGCAGAGCAGCCACAGCTGCCCTGGGTAACAAGGCATCATCACTCATACAGGAGTGACAAACTTGCCAAAACAATTATCAGGGTGTAATCTCCATTCACTCCTCATGCCAAAATTCCTGATTACTCCTTGCAACCACATTTTTCAAAAATAAGCTTTTAATATAATTAGTTATTGTAACATCCCCACTTGCTGAGGGATGTAATGGAGGCAATATACAGGTAATAAAACGCTTGCTCTGCAAACAAGAAGACCCTGCATCCAGCAATGAACAAAGTTTCCACATTGGATTTAATTATTTCTACTTTAAAATATTATCCCTCCTTGCAGAATAAAACTTCTATTTGCGTAAATCGCCGTGTGAGGGAACATGCATCACAACCATTCAACTTCCAGTAGAATAATTGAATGTGGGGGTTTTCATCATGCTCATGCGAGAGATCCAGGAGCTATTTCTTAGCAGCAGTGGAGTAACTCCAGGGAGTGTAGTTATCATGATTATCATCAGGCAATTACTGTCTAGCTACTGAAGTATAAGAGACCTTGAGTTGCATTACTTGCATCATAACACCGACATTAAGAGTTCAATTATCACATAATACCTGCTTGTTTCTCCTGTTTTACTATTTAACATTCTAGTATGCATAAAGGGAGAAAAACAACAATAAACATGCATAAAGGGCAAAGAGCAATCATAAGAAAGTACATAAAACAATGCGTAATTATAAGGATTTCTTGATTTAAAATAAGGAAAAAAATACTAATAAATCTTTATAGAAGAATATCCAAAGCTCTTTTTGGAGATGTTCTGCACCATTGTCCCTGGCTTCACACTTAATAAACACTTAAACACAAAAAGCTACTTGTAATCACACAACTAATCCCACCGTGATGCTGTAAGGCCTTGATCCAGCCAAGTGCTGTTCGTTCAGACTCCTCCAGCAAAGCACTTAACTCGTGCTTAGTTTTAAGCACTTGAGAATCCCTCTTTGACCTCAGTGAGATTTAAGTGTGATTAAAATGAAGCGCATCTTTAACCTGCTGTGGGATTTGGGGTTCGAGGAATGAGGAGTTACATTTTATACTTTCTCTGTGAAGAAGGTAAAAAAAATATCCTGTAAAATATTCTGGTAATAAAGGTATTTTAAAATATTCTGAGGAATTTAAAGTCCTCTAAGAAGCATGTCACTCTATGCATATATTGCCGAGTGCTGCCAATTAAATGTAATTGGCTACTATACAAAATGCATTGCCCACGCCTGTTGCCATATGCCTATGAACGTTTGCTTATCAGCCTTTTTACATGTACCTACGTGCCTGCATGGATGTTGGCCTGATTTGAAGCTCCAGGACTTACAGGGTTGACTTGTCTGGATCATCTTTTGAATGCTGAGCCCATAGGTTTTTCCCAGGCAGATCTCCAATTATTTTTATGACATCCCATTCAGTATCAATGGAAGGCTTATTTAGAAAAAAAAAAAGGATTTTTGTGGTTGGCATTGAACTAGATGGAGACAGCTCAGAGGAAACAGTCTCTTACAAACATGAAAGTATGAGCAATTTATTACATTTAAGGAAGCTAAATCTTAAAGAAATACTGGGAGAGTTTGGTTTTCTTGGTCACTTTCTATCTCAGCGATGCAAAGAAATAATCAAAACTAGCAATGAAGGTATATGTTCTTAGGCAAAGGAAAACTTTTATTAAATTATCTTACTATTCTATTTGGCACCCAAGGCTCCAGGTATATATATAACTATATATTAGTAACAATTGCTATTTATAATCCTCATAATTGAGATTTTAGTTGAGAATGCAATTGAGAACATTAAAAGTTCAAAGTCTAAAAGATCATCATTTCCAGGAATGATTTTTGCGTCTTACCACAATAAGGGCAAGAAGAACTGGTGTTGATGAGAGGGAAGAAAACCATTGGTGAGGTAAATCTGGAAGCAAGAGAGTTAGGAACATAAGCAGCCAGACACTGAAAACCCTGCTCTTTCTCCTCCCCTGGTTGCTGGGGCAGCCACGTGGAATTTCACATTGCTCTTTCCTATTGCTAATCAAACTGGCACATCAGGTTCAAAGGATTCAGGGAGGCTTTTTCAAGGCCAGCTAATTTGCTGTGGACAGCGCTTCATTCCCAGCAGAAGTATAATGCTGTTCCCTGGGCTGATAGCTAGCAGCAGGTTAGGGCTGTGTTTACATGCCTTTTAAAACTAAAAGGCAGCCTTGCCACATTCAGTGACCTCCAAAGTGAGCAGAATTGCAAATGGCAAGGACTGAATTTAATTCAGTACCCAGGATGCCACTAATGTTTTACATGCATGATCAATGAGCAGAACTCTGATGTGAAAAGCGCTGAATATTCATGGCAATGAAATTCTCTAACCCTAATTTCAAAGATAAAATACCATTTTCACTTTGACAAGACAGCTTTTGGGTGTTTTCCAAGAACAGTGATGTACAAGAAGCTCATTAGAAACTTTAAACCAAAAGAAAAACCATTGTCCTTCGTCAGGCCTGGAATTACTTAGGGGGTAGTTGGCCACGTTCATATGACTTACTGGCAATGGCACACAACAAAGGAGCTACCTGTGCTAAATCATCCTGAACTTTGCTGTGTTCACTTCTTCTCCCACCTCTACAGTTTGTTGCTGCCATTTCAGGTTCCCAGCTGCGTTCGGACTCGCTGGCGGTGTCTCATGAAGCCCTGTGGAAACAAAGCTTGCAGCTTGAATGCTGCGGAGACACGGAAGCATCAGGCACGGACATGTCTTTAGCAGCTCTGCAGGAACACCGTCTTGAGGTTTAAATATAGATTGCACGCCCTCTCCAGAAGGGATCATTACAATCAGGCAATTAGATGGACCCTGTGTGATACCATCTGTCTGAGTTATGGCAGGGGAGATGAATTTTAATCCTTCCTCAACCTATCCTTCACCAGCAGCTTATCTCATGCTCACTTCGGGTTGCTGGCCCTTAAGACTGATAAAAAGGGGTGTCATAACCTGTGAAATTTGTATCATTCTCTGTCTTTCAACCAGCAAGAGGTATCGGTAGCCTATACTCAGGTGCAATGTAAGTACTGACCTATTAAATCCATTTGCAGTGTATCCATCCGTTGCAATAACTTCAAGCCATGTTCCACGTCAGAGCAAACTCAAAACAAGCAGAGAAGGCCAGAAACCTACTGGACTAGAGAGCAGTGGTGTTCTGAGAAATATCACATTTCACTGGTGACTTAAGTTCACAACCAAACTGCACGCAATCCCTTATTCCCTACTGCATTCTCATGCCAACTGGGAGCTGCTCATAGATTAAGATGGAAAACGAAAATAGACAACATGTACAACCAAATCTATGCATTTACTTAAAGCATCAAAATGCCAATTATTTACATTATTTTACACTTTCCGCTAAATTGTTTTTGTGTCTATTAGGAGCTCATTTCTTAATGCTGTACAGATATTCCAAATTTTTTTAGAAATTTACAGAATATTATAAAAATAATCTTGCATCGTTTCTTCCACTCGTTTTTATTTTGAGTCAAAATAATTTACTTCAAGACATCTCAAGTTAGTTTAATTTCCCATCTACTTTTATAAGGCTTTTTATGCGGCACTAAATTTAAAGTACTGTTGTTTTTCTAGGGGATACTAATTGCAGTCTTTTTTTTTCTTTGTTTCCAAACAATTTCACTTTTCCTTCCAATGTCCATCTTTAAATTCCATCTTTATTACTACAATTGCACTGAATGCTAACAAGTGCATTGACAGCTGCAGGCATGTAGCTTTCTAATATTACCTTGCAGGCAAAATGACCTTTTTCTCTTCAGATAAAAACTCTTTCCTATTGACATTATCCTTTTCTACATCACAATATCCTGTAACATAGAAGAGGATGCAACACATGCTGTTTTCTCAGAGATCTGTTTCCACGACTACATATTAATAAAAGCTTTCTGAGATGGCATTCCTTTCCTGAGAAATCTCAAACCCTGCCAATGCAGAGAGGGTTAAACTCTTAACAGAAAAGATGAAAGCAGGTACCTGGGAGCACTGATGAAGTGGAAAGGAGATCTGAGAAATTACAAAGCAAGAACTCAGGTTCTGGTGAGTCACATTTTGGAGAAGTGAATGATGCTTCATTTTTGCTGCATCACCCACTTGAGCAGAATTACAGGTTGTTTTGGTTTGTTTTGTTTGTTTGTTTGTTTGTTTTCCATTTTCACTACATGCTTTCTCTGGCTCCACTATTCCCTTTGGTTTCAATGAGGTTAAAACTCCAGGCAGGGAATAAATGAAATAAATGTATGCTTATTGGAATTCATGGCATTTTCACACATGGCAGTGAAATAATTATCTCCTGAACTCAAGATATCAGTACGATAAAACTGGAAATGGAATTTACTTGTTTGTTCTAAACACTATCTTCTACAAAGAGAAACAGAAGTTTAGACCACAAAGACCGCTGGTAACTTAACCTAACCAAAACTAGAGAATTAGGTGAGTGTCCTCAGTAAGAATAAGTCAAACCAGGCCAAGAGCCATTCGGACTTCTGTGAACAGGGACAAAATTTGGGCTGACATCTACTAGAATAACAGAAGCGACTGCAAGCTTACATCATGCCGTGAAGTTTCATTAGTTTTCACCTGTTAAATAAAACTAACCATTTCTGAGAAGCAGCATCCCCAAAAGCACTCCCCAAAGCTGCTACAACATCGTAGGAGGGAATCAGGTGTTTCTGGGACAAGCTGCAATGACTACGCTCGCACATACACAATGATGCCCTGCAAAGCTCAGATCCTGAATGAGATCCAATTTATTGCTCAACACTCATCTGCTTTTAATCACAAGTTGCAGAGCATGTGACAAGATCCCTATCTTGCTCATTATAATGACTGTGGTACATGGCTGGCAACGGAGTTTGTAAATCCTGAACTCACACAAGCTTCCAATCCATGATGATTTAAGCACTCAGGCTTATTTGCTGTTGTTGTTCATAATACTAAAATTCAGTTGCTCAGATGTTTGCAGGGAAAAGCCTCTAAGAAGAAGTATTGTCAAAGTGAATTTATTTGCAAATTCAGGATGACATTCATGGCGAAAAAGATCAGTTGCATTCACCCAGCTATTTCTCTAATGATTTTTACTGCTTGCTGAATTCCTAATTAGGAAGACATATCTGATAGTTAAATACTGCAGAACATTATATATGAATTATTGCCTCCAACTATTTTATCAAAAATGTAATTGGAAGTACATTATGTGGGGGAAAAGCAACTTTTTCAGCTATTTATGCCTGCAGACATGTTTACTTTATGTCTCTGATGAATTTGTAAATGCAGGTGTTGTTTGATAATCATGAACATTTTACATGATTCATACTGACTCGCAGACGGGGAGACATGCAGATTTTCACTTTGTTCTTCCTCTATTTCCGCATCTCTCTAACAAGCGTGCTCTGTGCTCGTTCTCTCTCCCTTTGGCACGGCTGGAGGCAGCAACACACAGGAACTGTCCTTTCCCTCTCCACGTGCCAAGATCGTCAAGCCAGTGAGTAATGGGAACAGGGCTGTGGCTAAATGCTTTATGGATGACCATTCAGTAAAGAGAATTACCGAGAAACAGGTAACCTAAGCAAGATAAAGTTCATTGCATCAAACAAGATTCATTTTATTTTTTTTTCTCTAATTAATATGTGCTGCACACATCCTGGGGCTGATTTAAAATTCCAGCTGTTTGGGTCTAAGCTGGAGCTCAGACTATGCAGGGCCAGGGCTCCTTGCTGTCAACCCCAGCCTCTCCATGCAGAGGAAATCATGCATGTTTGCTGTATTCTTGAGTTGCACTCATAATTTTCATGCAAACTCATCATCAAGACATTTCTCACAGGGATAAGAATTGAACACACTTGTTTTTTTCAGGGTGGTCTCCATGCAAGGTTATATTTTAATATATATAGGAATAAGCTTCTTTGATCTTACAGATGTATGATGATGGCTGCACTTGGGTGTCTGCCCTGACTTCTGTACAGCTTTTCAAGTTGTGGTGTTTCAAAGTCCTCTACTGTTGCCAGGGTCTTTTGGGCATTTTAGTATTGGTTAAGGAAATAAAAAAGGTGATGAGATTGAAACCTTGCTTCTTTGATATACATAAAGGTGCAGGCCCACAGTAACACGACCTGGCTTTCCTTCCAGCTGGGGAATGAGGAAAACGGAATAAAAAGTAGGTAAGGTCTCCTTTTTTTTGGCTACAGTTATAGAAGTAGTTGCATAAATTTCAAGTTCCTGACACCTGACAGTAATGAAAATGGAGAAAAGTTGAAAAGATCATGCTATTATTATCACATGTACCATTAGGATTAAGACTAGTAATAGACATACCAAAAAGCCAAAGGTGTAGGAATTTCTGGAGGGACAGATTACAGAGAGTGTACGTCTATGCCACCTCGCACAATAGCATCTTAATCCTCACTGGAGCTTATAGGTACAGTTGTGCATTCACGCTTCATGACAATTTGACATGATTCTTACAAAAATGATATAAAGAAAAGTATTGGGCAGGTTTTAAAATTTATGGTATGTGAAAAGGAGCTTTGAATGGAGGAGTAAGGATTTCTTACCATGTCCTGTTGTACCAGAGCTCTGGTGGTTTTACCCAGCTGGGCAGCTGAACTCCACCACAGCCACTTTCTCAGTCCCCCTCCTCTAAGGGAAATGGGGAGAAAATACGATAAAAAGGGCTCAAGGGTTGAGATAAGGCCAGGGAGATCGCTCAACAATTATCGTCATGGGCAAAACAGGGTCAGTATAGGGAGACTGATAAAATTTATTACCTATTACTAACAAGGTAGAGCAGTGAGAAACTCTAACTTTTCTTTATGAAGATGGCTTATCTTCCTCAGGGAACACAGACATTGAAATTAAGAAACAAAATATTATTTGATATAATTTGAAGAAATATTTAAAGGTTTCTGAAAGGTTTTCAGTTTTACTAGAGTCCTCTTTTTAAAAGATAATGCATTTTTAAAAGATAATGCATTCTAGGAGAGCTGCAAAAGTAAATACAAGAACAGAGCTTAGCACTTAAAGTAATCTTCACTGGGGTATTTGTCTATATAAATAAATCAGTTAAATAAATTATTATTTGGTAGACTAGAAAGATCTGACATATTCTGCACCACAACCAGAAGCAAAATATTAGTTTGAAAATATGCTTCCATTCATAAAGAAAAGAAAAAGAACTTTAAAAAAGAGAAGGAAAAAGAGAAGGAGAAAAGAAGCAAGGAGGAAAGATAAAGAAACCTGACTGCTGGTCCCCTCTGACTTCAGAGCATCAGTTTTAGAGACCCCAGTTGAACAAATCCCTTCATGTGCGAAATAATGAAAAAGGCTTCTAGTTAAATTCTTAAAGTTTTGAAAATAAGAAAAGGTTAAAATATATGTGTGGGTGAAGGAGAGATGAAGACCATACCACCCATACCACCGTGATGTGCAAATTAATACCTCCCACATAGCAGAAGTGGCAAGTACAGAAACAGTCACAGTGATATTTCTTTCAGTCATGTACTTGCTCAAAAACCTCTCACTGGAAGCAAAGTCCCAACAGGGTTTGCCCCAGAAGACCAATACTGTACTGCTGGTATTCAAAGCTGAGGAAAGATGCAGGACTGGGCACCAAACCGCTCCTGCCAAGCACATGCCACTGGCGGAGCGAGGAGCTGGAAAACAAGCGCCACACAGCACCTGCTGGGGCCTGCAGACCTGATGCCATTTCCTACGTCAAAAGCACATGGGATTTTTCACACAGAGCCAAGCTCATTCCCATTGCAGCTCCACCACTGGCAGCAGACTTTCACCAGAGATGAACGCGGACTGCTGCCCTGTCAGGAATACACCACGGCTTGAAGGCCGGAGGAGGAGAGCAACCTTCCTCTGGTTGCCTCAGGTAGGCCGAAGTTTGTTGCGCAGCTCAGTTAATGTATGTGCTGCACTTTGGAAAGTTCACTTAGTACGACATTTCAACAAAAGCAAACAAAAATCAAGTAAAAACAGAAAGCTTTGTTACATTTCCCAACACTCCAAAATACTTTAAGAGGACAATATTTGTAATGGGTCTGATCACTGAAGTATTCCTGTGAAGAAGCAGCCTCCATTCCTGGTGGATTTCCCTAGCAATATCTTTTCCACCTGGTGGGTTTCTGTTTTAATACAGAAACTATTCACACTAAGGGATTTAAAACTAATGAGTTCACAAGCTGTTCTTAAAACTTCTACACTCCAATGAGACTAAAAATAATGTTCAGCTATACATGCTCTATCCACATTGTATCATTCTCTAATTACATTTCACCACAAGGGCATAAAAAAGCATGACATCCTACAATTAACATTGCAAATATGGGCAAAACTCTGTCGCTGCAGTATTTGGGATCAGTTAGTGTTAAATTTTCTTCTGTTTTGACATTTATCCTACTTGTATGGGCTTCCATGCCAGCACGTGCAGGTTTCCTCTTCGCTCTCACAGAACCTTTCTACCAATTGCTCAATCATCTCCTTCTCCATGTGGCAAATTAATGTGAAACTGACCCCAATAAAAGTGAAACAAAACCCCATCTTTGGAATTTTTTCTTGTTAAAAAAAAATATACTTAAAAACTTATTTAAGTGTACGGCCTGGAGATTACCCATACCATGTTCCTTAGCATCTCTGCAAAAGGCTTCAGCTGGCAAATAGTTGATAAAGAAAATCACAAATAAAACAGCTCAGGAGAGGGCTACCAGCAGGAAGACATGGTGATGTATCAATAAATATACAATCACATCATCAATTTAAAGTATCTGAGTAAAGTATCCAAATAGTCAGCATCTGACTCAATTACTTAAGAAGAATTATACCCACAGATACAATTGTGTGCGCATATGCGCAGAAGCACATACTAAATAGGCTGTCCTTTAAAGCCATGTGGAACTTCTCTGCGTGTCTGAAAAAACACTATTCTGACCAGAAAAATCTATGTGCTGAGTAGGTAGGATAAAATATAATTTTTCAAAACAGTTTGGTATAAATGAATAGAGATAAATATATTCCCCAGTGAACATACATAGATGGATAGATGCACACACACACACACAAACTTACAGGATAAGAAGCCTATTACACCACAGATGGTACTCGCAAACTCACCGTCACATATACTCCCTGTGGACATGAAAATACCAATCATACTCTCCATGTACGTGCCTGACCAGTGATTATTGTAGTTTGCCTACCCAAAACCTCCAACTGTCCAAACCATGGCTGGAATCCATTATGATGCTTCTCATTGTGATTATCATTTTAAATTGTCTGGTCAGAATACACATTATTATACACGCACGATTATTCATGTTAAACAATTTATTTCAAGAGAATCCAATCTGTTAATTGTTTTCTGTATATACTATTTGAAAACACCTATGGATAAGGAAAACATGTCTGCATGCCTTAACAGAAAAGTAACACATCAGTGCAGAAAGAATACGAGTCTCCTCTTCAGACACAGGACAATACAGGAAGACTTCCCAGAGAAGGTTTCTGGCCTCTGAAGATCTTAAAACCTCATTTAAAAAAATAAAAATAATAATAATAAAAAAAAAGCTCTGATTTAAAGAACTGGCTCACATTCACCACACTCACTTCTGCCCTTCCACATCCCTGTCCTTACAGTCACTTGGAGAGGTGAGATTTGTGATCAGAAGCATTTCTTTGCTATCAGTATAAATTCTCACATTTCCAGTGACTCTTTAAAAGAGCACGTGGCCTTGAGAATCAGAGTTTAAGCGCAAGAGAAAGTGTGCTAAAAGGCTTCATAGCACCAGTACAAAAGAGTTCACATTGACACCACATAAACCTACATTGACCCTGTTTATAAGAAACTCAAGAATGATTTTCAACACAGGCTGTTACATTTACCAAAGACTTTACAAGTTCCTTCACAATATTCCGTTACCAATTTGTGTTCCCTATGTTAGCTGAGATTTCCAGAAATGAACAACATTAATTGTTATGATTAAAGTATAAAAGACTTCCCAAATAAAAAAACAATATTTACACATTTTTTCCTGACTTCTAGATAAGTATTTTTAGATTTCTGTGTTTCAATATGATTTGCTTGAAGATTGTTAGCATTTTTTTCCCTGGCTAAGCACACAACAATAATAGCATCTCTACCAGAAAGCATCTCTACCAGAAAGCCCCCATAATTGATTTGACAATTAAAAACACAAATATCAAGCTGCTGAGGGAAGATTACCCAGGTCCAGTAATTTGCAGTTTTGTTTAGCAGGACAGGATGCTTAAGGGCATTACACAAACAGCATAAAATGTGCAGTATAATGGTGGTGACATTTTCAGTTATCATTATTGCAAAAGACAACAAAATACATATTGTCAGCTACCATACCTGCCTGCATTCTCAGAGCATTTTTTCAAAGAAGCCGTTTTTAGAACTGTCCCAGATATTTGGGGCACAACTTCCTTTACTTGAGAAAATTCAAAACAACGCACGGATGCCATCTGTCTGACAGACAGCTCTTTGTACTGCTTTGATCACAACGGTGCTCTAGAAAAGTAAATGGTGATTCTGGGGGCTGAAGACCCATAATCTGCCCAAATCCCCCCCCCAGGTTCTCTGCCAGGAAATACCAGCATGCAGAAATACAAGGGTGCAAGTGGTGCCTGCTGCTCCCTTGCCAGCACCCATACTGATACACCATCAGCTTTCTAGGAGAAAGTAATTCAAATTAACATAAGGCAAGAGGTGAGAGGCAATCACAGCGATTCAGAATCCTCCCTACAGTTACCTAAGCTACAAAGAAGCCTCTGCAATTGTGTCACATTTTCAACGGGAAGAAACAACTTGCAAATACTATTAGCAGCAGAAGAAAAATTATAATTCCACAGGACATGAAAAATGCTAAGAGGAAAGGAAGAAGCATGCGCTTCAGCCTCCAAAGAAAGCAAAGCAAATTTAGCTTTCCACTTTAAGTTTCTACCCAATTGGAGAAGAAAAAAACATTTTGTTTTTGCTATGTCCTACAGGAAAGTAGCAATATGCTGTAACCAAGGACAGTTTACAAGGAGGAATGAAAGAATGGAAAATGAAGTGGGAAAACAGAATAGACAAAGATATAAAGGGGCAAAGACAGTGATGAGTCAGCTGAGATAGAAGAGTGGAAATTATCTTGAAAATAATTAGAGGGCCTTAGACACTAGCAAATGAGCACATTGTAAAGGCCACACTCTCACTTCTGTTTTGGGGCATTTTTGCTTTGATGAGAGAAAGAGATTAAGAGGAAGAAGAGAGAAATAATGAGTCCTCATCTCATTTGTTAATAAACTAAAAAAGTCGCTAACTGAACTAACCAGTTACAGTTAATGAGGTCCTTTATAAGATTTCTATGAAATGAATAAAGGGCATCCAGGCGTTCTACTTCAGTTACCCAACTCTTAATTAGCCTGGCCTGCTTAGCTTTGCAGAAGACAACTTATGTAACGCCCTCCACCTTGGAGGCTTCCCTGGTACTACTAAAATTTTCATAGGGTAAGAATCACAACATGCCTGCCATATGGATCAGGAAGCAAAAGGTGAGGGGAAAAGTGGCATGGCAATGGGTTACAGGTAGGAGATGACAAGAATTCTCCAAGAGACCTATTACTCCACTGCAGGCAGGCCTACAGTGAAGATCGCTGTGTTGCTACATCCGAGGGTGGGCAAGTCACATTAAATCCAGCATCTCTTGACAGCTCACCTCCTTCCTCTGCTGAGTAGCCATCACGCCCTGCAGGAACTACTCAGCATCCTTCCCAAGCAGCTTGGGTACTGCTCCCAGAAAAAAACATGTTAGTCTTCAAGGCACATGCACCACTGTGTACCTCATAAATACAAATCCACTTGTAAAATGGGCAATTATTTCTATTTTTAGAAGAAATTCTGAGCTTTGATAGTTATGTAAACTCTATTATAAGTTTAACGGGAAGGTTGTAGAGGCAGGGTTTTAACAGGGACTCCTCCAGCCCCTGATAGGGTTTAAATCACAGAACACTCTTGCTCAGAGATAATAAACTGTCCAAAGCCGGAACTCTGTCTTCTTGTGTTAGGAATAATATATTTCAGGGATTATCTACTACTAAGAAAGCATTTATTAACAATCTATATTAAATCATGCTGTCGTTGGATTTTGTCCATCTTGTAAGTAAAACTGCTCTTTTGTATAAAAAGGATTTTAGCCTACTAAGACCAAGATTTCAGTTGGATATCCCCATCATCAATAACAATTAGAAATGAAAACTCTTTGCTGTGATGAGGTACTGGCTTAAGCAGCAATCATTAGGGTGGCCAGCAGAATCCCAGACTCTGGTGCTAGGAATCTGAGGAAAGAGTAACTTTTTATCTTGTGCATCTAAACATTTGTGCTCATAATTTCTGAAGAAAATAGTTTGTTGTTGTTGTTGTTGTTTTAAAGCGATTTATTCCTTTTTCCTCTTTACTTGCAATAGGTACAATCTTCTTTCAGACTTTTAAATTTCAGAGAGATCATAAATACTTTCCTGAGCCCTATTTCCCTCCTGTTCATGATCAAAAGAGAAAGTAGGAGAGCTGGAATTTTCCTGAGTTCATCCTAGAGTGAAGATGTTTCCTGCCTTCAACAACAGAGGACAAGAAGCTGCACTGCCACTAATACCTCTCTGCCGCTTCCCACACTGATGCTAGAGCTGCAGTGTATCTGGAAAATGTCAGTTTATCCCCATTTCACATCACGGCACATTTCACTAACTTCTGCTTGCAACATACATGCTACAGAAGTATACTAACAGCAGATGCTGCAAATGATGGCTCATTAATATACTCATTCTATACATCACAGCACTCTGCCTTTTTTTGTTGCAGTATGACAAAGAAAACTCGTGTTGAGGCACTATATCTCCAGTGATCCCTTTTTGGGGTCACTGTCTCATCTCTCCTTCCATATGGCTGTGTCAAACTACAGCTGATGGATTATCACAATTTTTCCAAATAAGTATAGTTCTCTACCTTATTTTCTTGTCTTTTTCATTATTTACTACCCCATCAAAATACATATACAAATTTACCTAGGCAAACTATTATAGTATCTGCCAGATCACTACTAATAGCACAAAATACAACCCAAAACTCAAGTAGCAGGCCTTGATAAGCAGCGTTCACCTGCAGTGATTCCAGCTGTCTCTCCTCTGCTACTGAAGGGAGAGACAGGATTTTTGTGAAAATCAGCAGGATAGATAGGTGCTTCCACCCAAATCCCAGGGTTTTAGAAATCATGTTTGGTGAAGCACAATTTGAAATAGGTCAAATCCCTACTAAAAGTGTCTTCTGCTGTCCTGTTCTCTTGTTCAACTGTGATATGATAACTGAAATTATTTTCCTTCACCTTGTTCTTGCATATAACTGTTGTGCTTACTTTCTGTTAAATGGTTAAAGAGAAAAATCCCCATCCTCTCTTCTAAACCCAGGAGTCCACTGAGAAGACTGTCCATTTTTTTATCCAGTCATGGTCTGCTCTGACATCCATCTGATTTCTTTAGAGGAGGGCTCTGCTTTGTTCCGTGCATTAAAGCCTCTCTTTTGGTTCATTCTTTCAGACTGATTTCTGCACATGCTCTGCCCACCAGAATACTTTCTTGTAGCAATTTGGTATTTTCAGCTATGAAGACAGACTACAGATTCTTCTGCTTCTCTAACCGGTATGTTTTCAATAATCACATTTATTTTGTTCCCTTGTGATTTGTTTTTCTCCTCAAATTTTATTACCCCTCCATCCACTTCCATAGGACCTGCCTTTAGATGGATTACCTCTGTGTTCCAGAAAAATCCTTGATCACTTTGATGCTTTGAAAGACAGTCACCTATTCCTCAGCAGCACAAGTCACCCCCTCCGTTAGAAGTACCCCTTCGCATTTTAGGCTACCAAAATCTTCTCTCCCTTACAGGCAGACAGCAGACATGTATATCAAGACATGCCATACCATGTAGTAGCCACAATAACTGTTTTTTTTTTTTTTCTTTCCAATCATTGACATAGAAATATGCTTACTGGAGCTTAAATTCCCAATAGGAACTTTCTGTTAACTATTCTAAATTTATTTCTCAAATGTTTGCTGTTGCAGCATTTCAACTTGATCAGTCTATTCCTTCAGTAAATCAGACTCACTAACGTAAAACTCAAATATTAGATTAAGGTCACATATCTCAAAACTTTCCAGATCAAAGCTGAATTCCAAAATTTGGTCACAGAAGACCTGCTATCTTACTAGTGCAAACTAAAACCCATCTCCAAAACAAAACATCAACATTTTCGTCTGCAGAAGTCCTATCATTATCATCAAGTGTTGTGACTTTGGACTTGAGGCATGTTCCTTTGAATAATTCATATTCGATTTTATCATGAAGATTGCTTTTTTTTCCTGTAAAGGTCAGAATATGTTTTAAAACCTCTTTGCAATGAAAAAGATCAGTATTTCAACCACTCTATGTAAAAGTTGCATGTAAGAATTGATAAAATAATACGGCTGTTAAACTCCAAATAGAATTCAGACAGGCAGAATGTAACCCTACCAGATGGAACTTGAATACATTTGAGTTGACAACTGTCTTGCAAAAATAATTTTTAAGAAGTATCCTGTCCTCTTAGTTCAACACGGTTAACTTGCACAATGGTCATGTACCTTGCAAATCTCCACCAATTAAAATCTACTTTAAATCATAGCAGTTTGGAGCCACTCAATTATCATTGTACCTCCTCATTACTAAAATGTGCTATCTGTATCTTAATTTATTATTCACATACATATTCTGAAATCGTGTTCATTCCCTTTGGAAATCAGTGCCTTCACTGAGATAAACTCAACCATGATAGATAACAGCTCTGTTAGCACTTAGTAATCCAGATCAGATTATTAGATTAGGACTGAACGTGCATTAGTATAATTAGACAGAAATCTATTCCAAATAGAGTGTAAACAAGACCTACTTTAGAAAATAAATGTATGCAACTCATCCTTGAGTACATCATTCTGTAGAAAACAGAGATGTTCTTCTGAGGAAGCCTGGAGGAGAATGTGATTTGCGGAATGGGCAGAGGTCCAGAAAGCATTACATTTCACTTGTTCTTTTTTCATAATGAGATCATCCCTAAAAGCCAGCATTCATGCATATACTAATTATAAATAAAAACAAACCATCTGAATTTTTGTTTTTGTGCTGCTAAAAGACGCTAGTCTGCTTTGGACACAACACACATACACTGGTCCAATTTCTCTGTTTTCCTGTAGTATCTCAAACTTATGCAACAAAGAAGCATGAATCTTTCTTTCCTTAAGCTTTTCCCCCATAACTGTTTCCAAGCCTTTATGCTTCAGGATCTTTCTGTTCCATTCTATAGTGTCTTCTGCCCCAAAGGGACACTTCAACTCTTTATCCTTACTAATAGGTCTCAGAGGATTCAGCAGAATAATTCTTTGTCTCCAGAAAGAACTCAATAATTTCAAAATGTAATGACTAAAAATATGCCTTTATCCACTGACAACATTCTCACTCTCTTACACCTAAATGTAAAATTCAGCTCAATCCTTTTTAACTTGTTGTACAAAGATTTCAGAGTTGTAGTGGCTTTGGGTGAGATGTAACATAGGGAATGCTTCCAGCTCTGGAACCCACCACTTCAACACTGGGGTTAAAGCTTCTCTCTTCCTATGTCTTGGTTTCTCTGGGAGGACATGAGGTGCACATACTGCAGGAGACTCGTGGCACTCCAGCCTTCAAGGTAAATAAGCAAGAGAGCAAGCCTGTGAAAACTGCTGCAGCATACATCTGTGGTCTACCCTGTGGTTGAAGCATACCCTCAGACCACATAAATTAGATAAAACATCAATTATTTCTCAAATTAATCTTGAATTTATGATAGACGAAGACTGAAGATAGCAAGAGAAATGAAAGCTTTACTCTGAATTTCTACCATGTGTCACTTCTCCCAGTTAAACGTTAGGGAGCTGGTCTTGACAGTCTTGACTGGTCTCTAAGCAGCTTACCTTAAGTTTGGCCAAAGAGATCAGAATTGCCTTCGTGAGCCAGAAAAAAATAAAAGCTGCAGAACTGGACAGCAGAATTCAGACTGCAACATTTTTCCATCCTCTTATGCTGTCTGTCACCGTGCTTAGCTAGGTTATAGATCTGAAGGAAAGTAGAAAATCTTAGGTGTCTTAGACTTTGATCAGAAAAATATGTTTGAACACCTAATGAGTGTTTATTCAAACAGGAGCCAATGGCATGCCCACCTTGCATTCAAGGCACACAATCCTTTCATCTGGTTGTCTTGTAAACCATTGTTGGCTTCTCCAGTGGCAAGAAGCTCAGTTCAGACTGCAAAATCCACTAAAGAAGCAAGATAAACCAGCCTGCATGGAGCTATGTTTTCTCTTGAACCCAACAAGACAGCCTTGCCAGGAGCTCAGGGCTGCCTTTCCTGGTGAGCTCCCATAGTTCAGACTCATTCATATGTTCTGGAAGTGGTTCTGAAAGCAAGAGGCTTACAGACCTGATGTGACTTCAGTACAAACCTCTTCTTATAGGTTCTTGGAATCCGTGATAGCCAACCAGACTCCTTCTCTAATTTTAATCCATTTTATAAAACTCTTTCTGCTTTTCAGCTTCATTCGGATGGATCAAAGTCTTCTACTGTTCTTCTTGCAGTTGTGCTGGGATCTTAGGAGGAAATTGAAACCAGACTTGAAAAAAATATTTCAACTGCCAATTAAACATTGTGAAAAGATAGATTAATCTCAACGGACCTCAAAGTTGACAAAGTCATTGTTTAATGTGTTTAGATATAAAGCTAAAAGAAATTTGATAACAGCAATAAGGCAGTTCCAAGAATATTGTTACCATGAAATAATTACATCCCAACAGGATTAGAGGTAATCAGCCAAACTGTGTCTCAGTACACCTCAGGGGGTGATTATCTTACCATAACAACACCACCCATTGTGTTTCATTGCTTAAATGTATTCTGATAAAATAACATAGCTTTAAAGTTTCTGTAGCTGTTTGTCAGCAGCAGAGCAAGAAAATTATAGTCATAGTATATTTTCTTTTCCTAGTAACTTCATATTTAAAAAAAAATTAAATCCCACTGGAAATTTTAAAACATATTCAATACAAAAATACATTCAGCATTTAGATTGCAACATAAATAATCAAAATTAGAACACTGAAATTTACCTTGGCAGGCTGTACTTTTTTCATGCTTCTATGACTTCAATTTGTGTCACCATTTTAATATTATTTAAATACGGAGCTTTACTTAATGCGTTCATGAATTGCTAGAATGAATGAAAATAAAGAAGTGTTTCATAGAAGATTATGAGCCATACAGAATATTATTTATTTACTTAAGTGACCAAAAATAAAGTAATAAATCTTAGTCTCTCAAGTAAATGAAACTATTATGCCTGATTGAATGTATTTATTTATACTAATAAAAATAATATCTCCTCAGGTATTACTTTCCTATTATTTGTTATGTGCTATCACTGTGCCAGGTAAACATAAAATCAAATAAAATATATGACATAAACAAGAGCTCCACTGTGTTACTCTACTACACAGCAGAGAGGCACCACGTAGATTCTGCTGTGTTTTCTTAGATCTGTGCGTGCAACCGGCAGCATATGTCAGCTTTGACAGTGGAACATTACACGTGCCTTGCTGGGCTGTCAAACCCAGTATCCCACATGTAGTAATCATAGGTAGGTGATACTGTCTGTCACTTAGTTATCACTACAGATAGTATTTATCACTACGGACAGTTTACTTGTTCTGCAGGTATTCAGATGATTCCTGTGATCACACCAAGCTGTCCCACTTCCTTTGTTACTCGATGTATTTCACAGCAGTTATACAGGCTCCAGTTTATTAAATGAAGCAATTCATTTTTATTTCAAAGGTAATCAACAAACCTTGCTTAATTATTTACTATAATAATTGCTTTAAAGTATCAGTGTCCGATGGAGTCCAGAAGGATTGGCAGAGACTCAATCACCTTGTGAAGGACAGAAAGGATTCCATTTCCTAGCTGAGCTACAACAGCCTACAATGCAATTTAGGGGATTCAAACATTGCGGAGCAGTCTCTTAGGGAGGGAAACCTCTTCCCTGTTGAGTGAGCCCCTACTTAAGACATGCCTTCACAGAAAGCTCGGCCCAGGAACACAGCACTGTGATACCAGCCGGTTCCCTGTAGCACAAAACTTGCATTGGTGAATTCTCTTCGCTTGTAATAAACAAAGAGAACATAACATCGGCACCTGAGTTGCGAGGCTAAGCTTAGGACAACTTATACTGAACATGTGAGAAGCCTCGGAATTGTAGAGGCATGAAGAGTACAAACAATAAATTACGAATGAAGAGAGATTTACTGAGAGCAGCTACAACTCAGAGAAAGATCATGTTTTGGGCTTCCCAACCTTTCAGAAGACTGGCTTTCTGGCTTATTACTGAGAACTTTGAAGACTATTACAAGTAGTTGATTCAGCTATTCTAGAAACAAATTATGCAGACTATAAAGGAACTTCGACCTAATATATTACCATCTTTTGAATAACTAATTTGCTTTGAATTAAAAGTCAAAGGGAAATTAAAATGGTTATCTTTATGACTGCTTTCAGGAATTTTGAACCCATAACTGAAAAAAAAAAAAAAGTTGCATTTTTATAGCACATTACTCAAGAACTTCAAAAAACAGCTAGCGTCTGGGATTCCCATTTTGCAGATAAGAAAACCAAGGCAGGCACAGACACAAAAAAGAACAAGTCCACCCAGAATACTTTCTACTTTTTGCAAACAAACTTCTTCCATTAATGCTTCAGCAGACTATGTTCCATTAGTAATTATTGCATTGACATTTTTACATTAATTTCCACTAGGACTTGTCCTTCATGTCCACTATCATTTCACTGTTCAGAAAGACAAAATAAGACAAAATAACCAAACCATCTTTCTCCCACCTGACACTACCTTCTTTCACAGGACTCCTCTGAATTCATCTATTTTCTGTTCATACTGAGAACATCTAAATGAAGGTGCTAAAGCTGCATGTTTGAAGAGAATCAAAACTGAAATCAAAGAACAAAATGCCGTACTGCATAGGCATTTTTTGATTTGTCCTATGCCAATTGCAGACAAAGAAATAAAACCTCCTGCACTATCAGTAGGGCTTTGTTTCAAGTCCATATCACATGGACATAAATCTACTGTCAGAACTGTTCCAGAAATTTTTATACAGTCAGCCAAAATCAATGATTATCTTAGACGTTTCCAAAGGATTTTTTCTTCAATTCTGAAAACTCTCTGCTTTGAGGGACAATCATTGCTAGCTTCACAGTGTAACTGGCATATATGCATGAAACGAAGGAAACATTTTCTATACTTTTTTTTTCCCTATTACCTGTAATGGCAACAACTCCTGAAATCAACAGTTATTTTGGGCATTGTATGCTTTTCATCAAATTGCAGTCAGTAGAAATACTTTCCCTAGCGATCTTCAAAACTCTGATATGTGTGTCATAAAAATCTATTCAGAATTCAATATCTACATTAGTACTGGTGCCATTTGGGAATACATCATTCCGACAAGGACTCAAAACACTTATGTAAAAGATGACTAGATGAGAATGATTTCCTTTCTAGTTAGGCACAACAGGACAGATCTTAGTCTGCTTCATATCTCCTGGCAAGAGGCAGAATGTGAGAAAAAAAATAAGCCCAAAACCAACCAAAAAGCTCTGCTGTTGTAGGCAACTGCAATGTATACATACCCACCCTCACAAACTGATAAGTGTTCCTACTGCTGCTGGAAGGCTTGTTGCCTTCCAACTAAAGGTTTCTTTCTCACGTTTCCTGACAAATTTGCTGTTTACATTTTAATGTCACCATTTTACCCTTTATTCTGTAAGGTAGGCTGTTCTTTAACTTATATGGCTCACAGAGTTTGGGGGACAAAGCCCTCCAGGTGTAATCACAGCCCCTCTTTGCCCTTACTGCTCTATGTACTAGACCAATCTCTACCCTCTTCTAATGGACTCTCCATTTCCCCTCTGCTGCTATTCCAGTCTAAATCTATTTTAAGCAGAAGCAATTGGAGTGACACAGGTTTCACAGTGTTTCAGACATTCTCACCAGCCCATTACATCCTTGTATTAAGACGTTCCTTCCCCAGCGAGAAATGTCTTACAATACACCTCCTCCGACTGCCGATGCCTTTTTTGTGGCTAGAGCACACCAGTGATGCATACTCATCTTGGACAGGACTCATCCATCTACATTTTAGATATTCAATCTCAAGAGTTGTCCAGGCTTCCAGGTAGAAAGAAAGGCAGCTCCAGGCAGCAATCTATCTCATCTTAAAATAGATGTTCAAGCTTGATGCAATGAATTGCATCGTGGAGGTACTCCCATGACTTCACTGACTTTAGAAGCTCATCTACCACCCATGACGTTAGTCTTTCTTTGTAATAGATGTTTTCTAACAAAAGAATTCCAACATTATTAGTTTCTAAGACCACAACACCATCCCGCTAAATTTACCTCACCTCTACTATTCTTCTTACTCTGTATTCAGCAAACCAGTTTGATCCTACTTTGTTTTAACAGTATTTCTCACCTTTGGGTCTCCCTATCAACTACAGTAATTTTAAAACGGCCCTTGACAGACAGAAAGAACTTGGACAAGGAAGGATTCTTACAAGCCTGCTGGCACAGTATTTCACTTTGCAGAACCAGGCTCAAGCCTCTCTTCTTTCCGTGTCAGAGGGGCAGTTCCTCTGTTACTCATCTCTTCCAGCTCATCTGCCTGCACATCCTACCTTCCAATCTCCCTCATACTGTCTGCTTTCCCCTACATATTCTTTTCCTCAAACCCTTGCTATGTATTGGTTCCTCCGTCTCAGTAGAAACGTGTTAGAGTTTCATTTTTACTTCATAGTTTCTTGTTTGTTTTTGTCCTAAGCTCCTTAAACCTGTCTGTAATGACCCAGGGTTTTGATTTTTCAGGTCTCAAACTAGTTCTGCTTCAATCCAGCTTTCAGCTAGCATTAACTCGGAGTCAGTGTAGTTGCTAAAACTTCAATCCATTTCCATTCTTCTATTGCTCAAATTGTGAATGAGTGACCCCCCTCAAGCAATCAGCCTTTCACTTGATTTTTTGTCTTCCTTTGATTTCCCTTTGACCCTGTCACCTCCTGATTTTCCTTCCTTCTCCTTCACTTTTTAAATGAGCCTTTTTATCCTTCTTCCAGCTTCCTATGTGGTTCCACAAAGTTGCATTTATCATCACCATTTGTGCTCCTAGTTCACTATCTATTTGGAAATCCCATCCAAAAATATAAACTAGGTAACAACCTTCAGGCTACTGTTTCACAGAACTACCTCTCTGCTTAGACAGATTAACCTAAGCATTCCCATTCCCTCTCTGGCATCCTCTATATGCCAAGCAGTCAGCCAAAGTCCAAAACACTTTCAAATCAGTCCCACTGGGTCCTGACCATCAATACAGGTACATCCTCACATGCTCGTCACATGTGCATCATCTTTCACTCAAAGCCTGCTCTGGCTTCTCACATCCTGGCTGATTCCAGGAGGTCTCTTCTCTATGTGAAAGCTTTCTTGTGCATCCACACAATCGGGCTTTCATCTTGGGTCCCAACTGCTGAATAAAATAAGATGATGGACCAGTATAACTCTTCACATTACCATTGTCAGAAGACAAGAAGCATCAGCGTCAGACTGTGCTCTTCATGGAAGAGAGACACGCAGTTCTTTAAGGTATACATTTTGTTTGTATATAATACAGCTTGTCAGATCAACGGATGCCCCAGATGCCCTGACGCTTTCTCTGCTGAGATATTTGAAAGCTGCATCTTGCTACCTGAACTTTATTTGCTAGTGTTTTATCTCTTGCTAGATACTTCTTCATATGATGTGAAAAAATGAAGTTCTAAGAGTGAAAACACACATATTCCCCAAGCTCAAAAGCTTCCCAAAAGATTTGACAACTGTAAACAGCAATAGTAGTGCCTTTTTTAACTCCTCATTTCATCCAGCATGAGTCTCTTTCCAGTGCTCACTTCCTACACTTTGCCTCTCAAAATAACAAAACTTTGAAGGAAAGAAGCACTTAGAACCGCTGTTAACACTTCTTCGGTATTCTAATGAACTTAATAAGCTCCCATGATGCTTCGTACAATGTAGAGAAACCTTCAGAAATATGAAAGTGACTCTGTTTATTCCAGCAGGAAGGAGCATTCCAGACGACAGGCAAGATCCATTAACATTAGACGTGTTCTACTAATGCTCGAAAAGAACTCTCAAGAGGAAAGAATTATTCACTTTGATGCTTTTTAATATTTTTAAATGTGACTCAGTTAGAAGATTCTACCTGTACATTCGGTTTTTTGTTTCACCTGAAATGTTACTTGATTTATATTGAAACCATATTTTCTCACCCAATTCTAATTTCATTTATACCACACTTCCAGTTTCCCTATCATTTATGGGAAGTTGCAGTTTGATATTGCTGCTCTGACACCCAAACCAGTTCCACAAGCTAACAGAGTCTCCTGGCTCTGCCAAGAGATTTGAGATAGAGTTCTTATGAGTGTTTTTCCTATGAAGGATGTGCCCCAGAAAAAAAATGAAGAAAGAAACTATAATGACTAAAATCAAGTTGTATAAATTATGAAAGTAGAAGATATGAGGATATTTACGCATCTAAGTGCATTCAGTCAACTGATGGACTGATTTAAATTTTCAAAAAATCTCCTCAATTATTACTCACGTCACATGTACAAATTCATTTGATGTTCATTAAATACCCACTGCATGTATACATGTATGATCGTCATTCCAGATAACTATCCAGAGTACTCACAGCCTTACAAAGGTAAGGTTTTAGCTGCAGATGGGGCTTGGGAAGGCTCAGTACATGCCCGCTCCCTGTCCTGCCAGCAGCTTACAGGTTCACTTAATCAGTAAATCACCTTCCTCTGGTATTCCCCATTCTCCAGGAAGGAGATGTGTTACCACCCTCTCCGTAAGGTGTTTTGAAATCTAACTATTATGCGAGTGAATTATTCACATATCAATCTTATTAACTGAACGTCTGACTGGTAAGGCTAACTGAATTTGCATAAATACCTGTTTATTGAATGTAACTGAAGCACAATCAAACACTTATTTCAGTTACACTTTTAAGTATCTTTCTGAAAGGTAAATTATTTTAAGGCTGATTTTTTCCAGGTGAATAAGTAGATCCTGTTGCTAGTAGGAATTACTGTAAATTGTCTGATTCCCCCAAAATACGCAGAAATTATAAGAGAAATTAAAAAGATTAAATGAACACATTAGCAGTAACAAGAGACTTCAATTTACAAACTAATTGGGATAGAGGAAAAAATAGATTAAAAGGAAGAATTTGTAGACTGATTTCTTACTAACAGGGAATCCTAAATGAAGCTATAGCATGGAAAGGCTAAAAAAAAAGAGCACCAATAATTTGATCACAAGCACTTAAATACCACAAGGTAATCCACAGACCCCGACTGTATTAGTTCTGAGTCAAGGGCCTGACCACACGGACTGATTTCCAGATTGTTGTAATTTTGCTCATGCTTAGGAGTCGTAACGTGGGAATCGGTGTGCTTTACTGGTTCAAGACTCACCAAGTCCTCTAGAAACCAGCGCAGACTTCCCTGCTCTCCTGTAACAGGAACAGCTGGGCAGGCCATCAGCAGGACTGTCACTGTTCTTGTCCACGCCAGCAGTGAAATGCAAGGAACCACCACCACTCCACACCCACCATACACTCCTCTGCAATTTTTATGTTACGGCAATGCCAGCACCTCCTTTTCAAGCACCTCTATGCAAACACATGCACACACACACAATAAATAAATCACAGATTTAATAGATCTTTGGGCACAATTAAGAAGCTGAGCTAGCTTCAGTGTCCCACGTCTTGCATACTACACCTACAGGAATATATCATCTGCTGTATAATCACACCAGCTGGATCTTACCCTGGATTTCCACAAGGAAGGACTGATGACTTCCACTACGACCTTGTGTATCTGAAATTAATAACAATAAACTGGAGAAATGAATGTAATTACTTTGTTAATAGTCTATCTGGCGATGAATTTACTGATAGTTCAATTATAAAGCTGATTCCTTGTATTAGGACTAAAATAGTGCTGTTATCCATTTACAAAGCATTCATTACAACCTTCAGCCCAATGTTCTGTAACAGAGGATTACAAACTGAAGCCTTAAAATTATGTCAGGCAGATTTTTCATAAATGTGGAAAAGCTTAGGATTAAAAAAAAGGGGGGGGGGGGGGAAGGGGGGAGAAAAGAAAGGTGGAAATAGAAAAGAAGACAGACTGGAGGACCAGGGGCATCAACTCAGTAAAAGTCTTATTTGCATTGTGCATCAAAAAGGAAATGCTAGACCAGATCCACTTCAGCCACCTCACAAATATCACATGATCATGGAAAAAAAGGTTGTGAAGTGGAAGTTTATTTTTAAAACACATATCCAGATATTCTTCTTTTCCCTAACTAAGTCCACCCCTTCAAATATTTCTTCTATAATTAGCTAAAACTTCAGTCCTTTCTAATTCTAGAATTTGACAATCTTTTTTCTGTGCTTGAATTTCATAATCGTCTAAAACTCTTTTAAGGAGGAGGGTGCAGGTCATCATTAAATCACAGCTGGTTTTATATTTCGATCTACTTCTACCACACTCAGTTGATGGAAAAACATTTTCACGGTATATTTTCTTTCCTTTTTTTTTTTTTAATTTTACTATTTTTTCCCTAAACAAACTGAGCAATAATAGGAAAAAAAAAAAAAAAAAGGAAAGAAAAAAGAGAAAGACTCCACAAAATTTTGACTTCGGAAGAATGCCTGAAGCACAAAAGAACCACACTTGAGAACTCACATGAAGGATGAGTATGCATTTAGTTGGCTGAAACTGCAGCTAGGGAGATAAGGCTTCAGCTCTAGTTTCCTTTCTGACCTTGGGCAAGTCATTCACTTGTCTGAATGCTTCAGCTCTTCTCATTCACAAAATGAGGATGATAATATTCCATTAAATAGAGCCCCTTCTATATCTGACTTTTTAATCTCAACGAATTTGCAACCTAAAATAACTAACTCTTGGATTATGCAGGCTCACCCTCAGCCTTGGTCTGTAAGTTGTTTCTTCACACAGTAACAGCTCCTACAGCTGAAGGAACAAAAGTTTTGTCATGCCTCAAAATACTGCAATGGAAGAAGGGCTCAGTAACACAAAATCATCTTCCAGGTACCTATGAAAATACGCACCTCGCACATGCAGGCACACACACAATACACATACAGATGTAATGCGGTCTGCCCAGAAATTTGAGCAAAATGGGTAAGGAATTTTAACCATCATTAAATAACTATCAGAGTACTTTGAGGGAGGTGAAAAAAGTCAAGTGTAAGTCAATGAGCAACAACAGCTAATGTAGAACCTCAAGAGAGAAAATTCTACATATACATTTAAAACTCTTTGCCACCAGGGAATATATGCTGAAAGCACAAATCCTAGCACAATTTCGCTATGATTATACAGACTGATTTCTAAATATGAAAGAGAATTGTCAAGATACGCCTCACACTTTTCATTTTTAAAGGAATTTTAGTAGAAAAAATCTTATTTTTTCATATTAACAAACCTGAACTGCCACTTTTATATACAGTGGATTTATAGAAGTAGCAATGGCATAACACAGGAAACACAAGTTATTCAATGGACTGAGTATCCTTGTGATTTAGTAGAGAAATAAAGCTGATATTCTTTAAGAAGAAATAAAAAAGAAAACTCTTTGAGGCATTAAAAGAAGTTCTAAAGCAAGTACAGAAGGAAAATGCTACAAAGGATGTGACCTCTCATGACATATATAACAAATGACCAAGCATCTTGGACTAAGAAAGACCAAGGCAGTAAGGGATTTAAGACAGAACATCATTTTTTTCCAGCAAGGCTACACAAATGTATGATAAAAGCACCAAACAGCCTGCAATCTGAACAAGCAGTAAACATTATGAATTTTTTAAAGTGTATTTGAAGGATGAAAATCTTGCATGAGAAAGGAGAGAAGCGAGTGGCTAATTAGGACCAGCATGCAAGGCAGGCTGCCCGGGCTGCTTCTTCAGCATCGCCGCAGACACCCACCTGTAGCACGCAGAGCAGGCGGGCTGGCATCATCACGCCAAAGCGTTCTTGGTGCTGGCAGCACAGAGTGCATTTCTATCAGGCTTCGGTAGCTACGCGCTGCAGCCTTCCACTACAAATCAGCCAAAAAACACCCTTCAGTTATGCTGTACACATAGCAGTGCTCCCCCTAATCTCAGCAATGCATGCCGGAGCTTTCCAGGAGTTACTGAAGTTTAATTTTCTGTTTGTCGCCAAACAGCCATCATCTATTTTCAATTCTTTTCCCCCCTGTGCATTTTTCTATGAACTAATTATTTCAGACCTAGCGAAGGTGGATTAAAAATGCCACTACGTGTAAGATTGCAGAAATATTTTCAATGCAGTGGGAAATTTCCCCTTCACACATACTTTTCTAAAAACCCTCTAAAATAATCTAAACTTGCCATTCTTTGCTCTAAAAGGAAAATGTTTGCTATTCACAAATTTGAGGATGAAAAGAAAAAAAAAAATCTATTGCTGAGATTTTTTTTATAAGGGAAAAAATCAACTATATAACGTCACACTACTCAGTTGGTGTGAACATCCTAAATATCCTTCTAATATTTACGTAAGTTCATTACTTTAATGTCACAAGTATCTGAATTTTGGAGACCGAGTACTTGGGCTTCTGTATTTGAAACTATCATCAAAGAATTCAATTAGGAAAAAAAAATGACTGAAATTGTCGCTTCTGGCAGCCACTCAGGATTTAGTTCCCTGTATTCACCAGACCACAAATGACTATCTAAAATTGCTTAAGTTTGCTCATAACAGGAGAAAAAATAATAATAATAATAATAATCTTTATTTTCCAGTTCCATTAAGCAATCTCAATTTTGCAGGATGTAACAGTGAAGTTTGCATATTAAGTTCCTAGAAGCTCAATTTTATTTTAGAAGGTGTTGGGTGGAAGAAGAGGAAAGTGGCTTTCCTTTGGAAAAGAAATAACCAAATGACAGTGCCACGTACAAATGGACGCTACAAAATGTAATTTTTCCATGGCTTGACTACAGGAAGAAGGGAGGTCAAAGATGCTATTAAAGAAAAAGAGGATCTATCTTAGGCCATTTAAATAATAATGCATGATTGCTTCGTGCGGCACACTTTCTACTGCCTCATTCAAAAGGGTTTGAAGTAATGAGATTTTCATAGTTATCTTTTGAAGCATATTCAGCAACCTAATGGCTGAATCCAAACCTGAGCGAAGGTCCTGCAAGGAGCTCTCTACCCTCCCGAAATGAAAGAGCTGTGAAATCAAAGACGGTGCAGAATTAGCCCTATCCACCACATTCCCAACCAAAAGGGAAGAAACATCAGAAGAGTGACGTGGGGAGACTGTAAAATAAATAAAATTAACATTAATTTATATTATACTCTGGAGGTGTAGGTGGGCAATGAAAGCAAATCACCTTAAGTACTACATCAAAGAAAACAGATTTTGGATGGCTGGGAAACAGGCATTCAGGATCAGAGCAAAAAGAAAAGGAAAAGGTCACACGTGAATATATGGATGCTTAATAACCATTTGGAGAAGCTCAGGTTGAAAGCAGTGCCTTGGTTAGCCCAAGGCTATAAAAACTCAGCAGCAGACCTCTGAGCACAGTGTGGGAAGCCCAGCCCTCCAGGGAAAGGGAGTTTAGCCCAAAGATACCTTGGTGTCTACAAGCATAGAGGTACCCGGGGACAGCTCTGAGGACCCAAAGGGAGCAGACTGTGCACCCGGGAAACCAGAAAATAAAATAAAACCAGAAAATAAAGAAGCCACCTCGATCACCAGCAGATCAAGCACCCCAGTAAAAACTCCCGGCAGGATTCAGCATGCCAAGAAGCTGAGAAGCTTTAACTGGAGCTGAATTCCAGAGGAAATAGATCTCTCAGAGGCTTACAGGACAGATAGCTGAAAGTCTTCTATTTGCAGAAAGAAAAGGTAGGAAGAAATCTGGTGCATCTGCAGTTTTTGTATGTTGATGGAGTATTCAACTATGGCTTCATCTTACCTAGAGTAAGGTTTTAACATTGGCTTCATAATTATTGATGCCTGTAGTTAAGTATAGCTGGCATTTTCTATTTAAGGTCCCATTTTTCCTTGCAGACAAATCTGTCTCAGTGTAACCACTTACATTTCCCAAATGGGATATTGAATTTTCTATGTTTGTTGATTTTTTTATTATTTTTTAAAAGTCTCAAGTAAAGCGGTTGAGCCATTTTTTTGGCAAGAAGTCCGATGAAAATATGTTTTGTGTGTGCTAACATTTGCCAAGCAGTCTTATCTAGCACTTTCACGTAACACGCTACAGCAGACACACGACTCAGCAAAACCGGCCAGTAGCCATTTCCAGCTGGATTTAAAACATTAGCACTCACTTTTATTCTAAGCCCCAGTTCATATTCACACAGGGACCAACACTACCTCACCTTGCAGGGGTACCGTGCTAATTAATTCATGAACAATTGCAAATCAGCACTGAAAGCAACATGGGAAAAACTTGGATGCTATTTTTTTTTTTTCTTTGTTGATGCAATATTTCAGTAGCACTCCACAAATAACACAGGAGCACACTAAGAAACACTGGCCTGTTACTTACCCAGTAAGAACTCTGTACAATGAACAAAGCAAAGGTTATCTGGAAGGGGAAAAGGGTGATTTAAAGTTTCACAGGTGACTTTGATCCTGGGTTTTGTAAGTGCTTTTTATTTTGAGCACTTTTTTTTTAATATAGGTATATGTTCGGGCAAGGTCAGTTGTATATAAATTAGACTAATTTAACATTACTGGGTGGAACTCAGACTAGGACGTAGAAAATCCCCTACAACACAGATGAAATTTAAAGGCTTCCTGGCTGTAATTAAAGGTATGCTAAATTGATACAGAAGCAAATCTGTCTGGAGGGAACATAATGACTGCCCTTGTAGCGACTCGATCCAGGCAGAGAAGTGCTCACACCCATAATGTTAAAGTCACCTGCTCACATAGGCAAAAACCACATCAAAGGCAACCACAGGCCCTGAGCACATTTACTGTCTCCATTTGCCTGGTTATCACCAAACAGAGGTCTGAGAATCGTTACCAATCAGAAATAATCAGAAGTACTACCAGGCCCTCTAGAAGGAGAGTAAAGACATAACACGGAATGTATCCTTCAGGATGAAAAGTCTGTAGGAAACGGGTAAGCCTGCAGGACTTGACCGCAGCAGAGATTTTCTTGTGGAAGACCAGAGGCACTACTAAAAGCTCGTGATTCAGAGAGCAAATTCTTCAATACTAAGTATGATTTATTTTCTCACAAGGTACACAGCACTAAGACAAATGGGTTTAAGCAGCACAGACCGAGGTGTACCCTGCTACTGCTCGCAGGTGTAGTTTAACCCTGGTGCTGGGCGCTCCAGGCACCAGGTCAGGGCTCCTGGCCAGCCCTGTAGCCTGTGGCAGCTGCCCGATGCTCCCTGCAGCCCCCTTGCTACTGGTAAATACCCCCTCCTGGTCAAGGATTTGTGGGGTGCTCTCTGTTAGCCCCTTATGTTATGCTTCTTTCTGGCATTTCCCTACTCTCTGTTCCGCTCTCTCCCTGCTACATACTTGACTCCTCACGATGGGCTCTAAGGAGCCAGGCAGATGCTATAATCAGGCAGAATAATTCAGAATAATGCTGAGGGTCACAGTGTCCGAGGCTGGAAGCTCTCCATGCTCTTACCCATCTGCAGCTCTCCCTCCAGGGCACAGGATTCCTCTCAGAAGCCAGATCAAAATGTTTCTTTTCAGAGAAGACATCAATCTCATCTTTCCCCCATGGTGTTCACCTTACTATAACTTCCCCTGCCACACAAGGAGCCCCATCAAAGTGCCAATCTCTCCCCCACAGAAAAGTGTAATTGCATTGTAAAAGTTCAACACGAGTGAAAAAGGAAAGAAACAAGAACCCGAGGTACACCGCGGTGCCCAAAAACTAATGGTCATGAAATGGCGTGTCCAAAGATCACCAGTTCTTCAACAGCTTTGAGCAGCACCTCATCACCACTTTGATTCTCAGATTCAGCATTTAGTGATATTTTCCCCTATGTTGGCCAAGTCTTCCCTTACAAAGTAATTTTCACTCTCTCACCACCCAGGGGAGCGGAGTTAACATAGAGTAAATGAAATACCGTGGCTTCGCTCCGTCTTTCGCAAATGCTGGGGGTGTGAAAGTGCAGAGAACAAGCCGTAAACAGCGGAGAGCATAATAGCTGGGGGAAAGTGGGGAGGAGGCAGAGGCTGGGTGAGCCCTTCGCCGCCGATGGAACAGAACAGAGCCTTTACACGAAATTAATTTGCAGTGTTGAGATTATGTTACAGGAGCGATGATCAGAGGAAATATTGATAGCAATAAAATGAAATCCTGAAGAAACTGGCACTAAATCAGACGACAGCGCGTTGACACTATTTATGTTAATTTCTTCAGATTTCATCCCCAGTGGCATTATTGTTGGCACCTCGTGTAACCAAGCAAATATCTCACAAAGAGTCGGGGAGGGGAAGTAAATGATTGTAGCTGCCATTAGACTCCTATATATTGTAGTAAGCAAATGTACCTTGATCTAAGTTATGACCTTGATCTAATAACCCCAGTAGCTGTCTCAAAGGCTCATCAAGTACTCCATTTTTCAATGGCATTTCACAGAGAATGCTTAGAAAGTTACATTTCTCTTACCAGTTTTCAGTTATAACAGGCAAAAGACTACAACAGACCAGACTGGGAAAATAAAGCTGGGGAGAGCCCGAGAAAGTGAATGAAAAGCAATAAGCAAATTTCTTTCAACAATTAGGAAGGTTTTCCAAACTATTTAACAGGTCACAGAGGGCTGGGGACAGTTACTTAGGTCACCTCAGCGTTAGATAAGTGTCCCAATTTCATCACTGCAGAACCTGGCTCCACAAACGTACTCTCGTGCATGTAAATAACTTTAAATAAATTACAGCAAAGTCCTGTCGCCTTGTAATTCAGTCACTCTGACGGAACTTCTCACGGGAGCTCCTTCCACCGGGACCGAGGCTACACTGAATCATAAACTCATTTATCCAGAGCGACAAAGGCTGCATTTGGTCTCCCCCAAAGCCAAAATACCCACCAACTTCAAAGGGCTTTGAACCCTTCACTGTTTTCCCAAGAGCCCTTTGCCTTGGTTTAATGTAGCCATCACCCCCGCCTCCTTCAGGTGCAGCGGCCATTTGGTCAAATTAACTCTTGTCAGATTCAGGAGCTGGGGTTTGGGAGCTGGCTGTGTGGCTGCCTCTGTTACGTTCTCATTCTATACAGCTGCTACTCCTTTTTAATTTGAAAATGACTTTGTTATACTTAAATTGCTTTCAAAGGAAGTCTGTCCAGGCCAGCAGATGCACTAATGAGGATTCTTTATCTTTAAAATGTGTGAAGGGTAATTTCCTTGTTTCATTTAATTTTAGAAATACTTTAGTCCCTTATTTTTCAGTTCGTATTTAACACCAGAATGAAGGGACAGAAACACAAGATTCTTTGCTGTAATCTTTAATGGATTAGTGGTATTGATCAGAGAGCTTTGGGTGCTGAAGCAAGTTTGTCCCCTAATCTTATAGGCATGTTTATCTATTTACCAAGAAATCAGAGTATCAAGCTAGCAGCGGTACGAGGCCAAGGGCTAGCACTTCTGCTTCCATAGCTGGAAACACGCCTTAAGGAAAGGAAATAAATTATATATCATCATGCATGAGGGTGGGCATTGCTATTTCCTTCTACAACTCAGAAGTTCACTTAACTTCATCTAAGCAGAGCAGTTTTATCAGGGATAGAGAAATGCAAGACAACATTCTGTATTAAATTAGGCAGTAACCTGTGCAGCGCATGTTAATGGGAAGAAACACTGCATCACAGGGATTTCTTTCTGTTTTAATTAGATGCAATCAGTTTGACAAAAGGACACTGAGTGGTCTTGATTTTCATTTCAGAGAGATGTGATCATACTTACAATGTATTTGTCAGGCAATTTAAGAAAATTCCATATTAGATTATTAAATTAACTCTTTGCATATATCATATTGGTAAATTAAATCTAAAGTGACCTTGGAAGAAACAAAGTTTCAAATTTTAGAACGGATAAGTTTTTGAGGGGAAAATTCAAGTATACCGAGTTTCACAATGTGTTCACTACAGGCTCTACACAACATTTCAGCTCTTCTCACTTACTTTGGTCTATCTGTATCTGAAATCCAGAACATTTGGGCCCAGAGTATTATCCTCTAGCCATTTTCTTTCAAAGTACTTCCATCTCCCATCACCTCCTGTTTTGTCCCATTGCTCCCAAACCCTTTACAGAGAGAGTAGTCTGGGATTCTGACTTAATTTACAGTAAGAAAAAAAAATCCAGGCACTGGCTGCCAGCCTTCTGGCAGGGAGTGATCTCTCCAGGCTGTGGCAAAGGGGAACAGAAAGGCAAGGGGGACTGCAAGACCTGCTTGGGCATGGTGAGAGGTAGAAGAGGACTCGTCCCAGCACAGGTGGAGCTGAGGAGGCAGTGGGAGCTTGCCCAGAAGGTTGAGGAGGGGAAGAGGGCCAACGTGGCTCTCAGCTGCACAAAGGCAAAGGGCAATGAGGACCTTGGTGCCCAGCAAAGACGATCCATGATGAAAATTTTGAAGGGAAAACAGAAATTTTGTTTATGCCATGGGTCTTGAGAAGCTCCAGCACTTCTAGTCATGTGGCAGAGACAGTGCACTGTAAGAATTGTAATACTGTGAAAATGAGCACTGTAAAGTAAGCTGAATAGCCAAATGAGCCAGAAAGAATGCAAACCACCAGAGCGAAACACAGACTTCTTATAATCTGACAGGACAGACAGCTATCGAGCATGAAGTGTATTTTAGAAAGTGGCAAGCTGGATTCAGATATGATAATGTTTCCATTATCAAGACTTACATGTAATATTTGCTTCTGGAAATTAAAGTTCATTGCATTGTGCATAAGGTATTTGCACAGAATAACTTCTGATCTCTTTGCTTTTTCTTGCTGCCTGGTTCCTCGTTCCTACCACCAAACTCCCATCTCAATCTGTATGTGTCAGTCCTCTTCCTTTATCTGAATCTGATGCCACTACTTATTCACAGGTTATTTCAGCTAAACTGATCTTTGCTCAAGAGATGGCACTTCTGCTGTGGACTTGGGAGGCTGTAATGTTTTTTAGCACTGCTGTGGCTAAAACATGTCAGCTGGGACTGATCCTGTTCCCAGCTTCTTCAGCTTTTCTTCTGTGGGTATAACGGTTAGCCAAGCACACCTGGTTTGTCCTGTGTGAAAAATGGCAGGTATTTTAGAAGCTAAGGATGAAAACTGCAAAGGCCTGGCAGCACTGACTGGAGAGGTTTCCTGAAGCACTGCTCTGAACCATTCTCACGAGTAACTCTGTAAGCAGCACATTAACCCCGAACTTCAGGAACCATGTTCAGCTGTATCAAAAGCATCCCGCTGCAACAGACCTTCAGTTCCTCCAGGACATCCTGAACCCAGATGTACACTCTTCTCATTTGGGGTTAAGAAAAAAATGCACTTAGAGGACTGTAAACATCGTTCTACCTCTCTGTTTCATAGAGTAAAGCAACGAGGTTTCTGCAACTTAGGGTCAGTGCAGTCTTCCATGTAGCAACATCTTTATTTTCTCTGGTTTAGAAGAATTACCATAAAGACTGGTTTCTCCTGGTAGTTGCAACGGAACAGTTTAGAAAAAGTTCCTTGTGGCAGGAAATTCACCATTTTTTCCTCCACCTGCTCCAGGTTGGGCATATGCTCAAACACAGACAGATTCAAAAGACAAAGCAATGAGGTCTATAAAGGGCATTATCACTGGAAAGAGACACAGTGATTTATAATTGGCTCTCTGAGCCAATGCTTTATTGCAAGGAAAGGCCTAAAGCTATGAACGTTGTGCCAAGAATACCAAAAGACTGACATCCACTAGAAGCTAAGCATTTGTGTTTGATAGACTGGTAATCATTGCTTGTATTTTTCAACAGAACAATTGCAAAGATAATGGAAAAACTCTCATCATATGATTAGTTTTTCCTCTGCTTTTGGTGGTGGAGGTAACAGAAGAAGGGAGTAAGGACAAGGGGAGGCCAAAAGTTAGCGGTGTGTCACCCTCAGCCAGAACAAAACCTACCCACTTTATTCTGACCTGAAGCAACAATAAAATCCACACATTCAGCTAGATGTAAATGCTGTCAAGAGCAAAGATTGTTTGATCGGTGCTCGCACACACTAATCTCTGTGCTTTATCATTTTTTTCCCAGTGCTGAGGAGATTCAGGCCTGCTCACCTACAGAACCATCCCACTTCTTACTGCTTGTAAGAAATGTAAACCTTAAAAAAAAAAAGATGCTGCGGAAACTTTGGAAATGGAGCTGTTGTCAGCAGAGATTAAATTGTGTACCAACAGCACGACATTTATGCACTGCTACTTAAACTGTGACAAATGGTTGCAAACATGATAGTTTCAGGATCTTTAATCTAAATGAATGGTGCTTTTAGCCTACCTCTGACTGGAATTCAGTCTGGAAATAAAGAAGCATTTCCTACGCGGTTGTGTACAGAAGCAAGCCAGCAAGGACTAAAAGTTGCAGCTATCTGCAGCCCTGCCCTGCACTGCGTGGCTGCCGTCGTGTGGCTGTTCCCCTCTCAGTCCCGAGCAATGCCTGCAAAGGAAATTAAGTTTTTACCTACTTGTCAGCCTCACACAAAGTGTTTGCAAGGAGTTTTTTTTCTCCTCTCTCATTTTTCTTCGCATAACAACATGCATAATGTAAGCTCATTTAAGGCAGCAGAGATTACATTAAAATGCGATTTTTTAACATTACAAATATCTCAGATGGTGAGTTATTCAAAAATCATTTCAATCATTATCGGTTTAAATGCAATATTAACTACTGGAGGAAACTGATGGCATAGGTAGTTTATCCTCCTCCAAATTCACTCTTGCATCATCCTCAGTGTCTCTCAGCTGAAGGAATTAAATGCGCAATTCTTACAAACAAGTATTTGCAAAGTGATTTTTTAGTGTTTATGGTCTTGTAATACAATATTTATAAAAGAATCTAACTGCAGCCTTTCCAAGGTGTTCTTCAGCTGATAGCACAAGAGGAAAATTCACTCTGTAATGCCCCCCAGTCCTCCCCGGTCTCAATCAGTGGCTTCACTGTGTCGCCTGGGGATTTCCGAACTGGAAATAAAAATAATAAAAACAAAAATAAAAAATAAAAGCGATAAAATAAAAAATATTAAAAATATAAATAATAATATAAATAAAATAAAATAAATAAAATAAAATAAAAATAAATTAAATATATTCAAAAGAATATAGGAAAGAAGGAAAGGCAAAGGAAAAAAGGGAAGGGGAAAGGGAGGGGGAAGGGGAAACGGTACGAGGCTCTCCCCGCGGGCGCGGCCGGCCGGCCGTGAGCGGCAGCACCGCGGGCTGACGCCGCCACCTGGCGGCCCCGGGCCGGCAGCGCCGGGCGGGCGGCCGGTGGGGGGGACCGGGCCTTGCCCGCTCGGGGCCTACGCTCTGCTGTCGCTTCTTCAGCGGGTCCTGTGCACCGGGACCGGGACCTGTGGGGCTGCCTGAGGGCTGGGGGTCACGTCTAGAAGGCGCTGGGCCGCTCTGTGTGGGCGAAAGCCATCGTGATGGCTCAGAAGCAGACCCAGACAGAAGGAGGGTGAAGCAAACGCCTCTCTGAAGTAGTGTCAGGACCAAGCAGTTCAGGGGGGATAAGGTTCATTAGGCTTTTGCATGAATTTTCAGGGCAACAAGTGCATATGAGCATCCTGTTTGAGTGCATGTATCTGTCAGTCCGCGCCAACGTTTTAGTCCTTGAGGTGGTTTAACCAGGCCTGGCAGAGAGGTAGCAAGCTGAAAGGCCCCGTGTTCCTAGCACAGATCAGGAATGCAAACACTTTGACAGCGATGATCCTCTTGGCACCCCCAGCAAAAAGAAAGCTGCAGTATGAATCAGAGCTCAGGCCCAATGCAGGCACAAGACCATGGGACACCAAGCTTCAGGCTTTTTGTAGGGCTCCTCTTTACTTCAACGCGTTTCTCTCCATCTCCACATTTAGCAGTTGGTTTTCCTTCGCAAGGCATTTAAATTATTGTATCTCAGGTGGTAAAAAGCAGACGGGGTGGAATGTTGATTTGATTTAAAAACAGGGTCAGCAGTGGGATTTCATTGGAAAGGAACGCAGAGACAGGCCCGTGTTTTGGAGGAAACAGCAAGATCCCAGGCAAGTGGCTGCATACCCAGCACACTGGACTGGGTGCTCATACCCCACAAAGTAACCTCAAACAAGGGGTGCCCAAGAAGCTGGCATGAGTTCCTAAAATGCCCAAAGTGTCTGATGCCATCCAGTGAAGGGCTGTGAAATGAGGAAAGGCTGTGGGTTTTCCACCTTGCTCCCAGTTACTAATTGCACTCGTTACTCTTAGTGTATATATGAGACCATGGCGTGCTGCGCGAGGATGTATTTTGTTATGCAGGATAGAGAAGAAGAACTTAGGCTATACTGGCAAAAGCTTGACAGGGACTTTAGTGTCACAAAACTCAAAACTTACGGTGAGCTGAGATCTGTGTTGCTCTCTATCTAATTCACTAAAGCTGGAAGGGTTCAGAAGCAGAGCAGTTTTGCCCATGCCTGCTACAGATTCAGTTCTCTAACACAATCGCTGGATTTCAGTAACTCTTTTCTTCTGTTCGTATCCATTAAAGTCTTCTCTTTGGTGCCCACTGTTTTGCAAAATACACATGGATGAGCATCAGAGGATTTTGCTGCAACATATTTGGTAAGCTCTACAATGCTGAGATTAGAAAAGGACACTACACCAATGAAAAACAAAATCCTTATAAAGCCTTTGATGAAAGCATGAGGTTAGTGCATTTCCTTCAATATACTTTGATTTTTCAAATGCACTATTCCAATCACTTCTCAGAAATGATTTCAACATATTTGAAGTAATAACTTTCCACATATTATCAACTGATACATATGTAACAGCACATCATCTTATTAAAAACATTTCTAGGGTTTGCAGAAAGTAAAACTTGGATTCAAATAAGCATGGCTTCAGTTCCGCAGATCAAAAGCTACCCCGGCCAGTGACTCATAGTACCGGGCCATCTGGTGACTCGCACGAGTCTCAGACTGGTTTCTGAACAGCAACCTAACTCCTCCACACTTGCTTGGGATGTGGGTGGACTCAGCTATTTCCCCAAAATCTGGTATTTTAATGAATCTCTTACACCAAAATATTATATGAAGCTTCACTATGTTTTAGCATATGCAACCTTTTATTTGTAAGTGTATGTTTGCTCTCTCTCAGCACCCAACTCCCTTCTGTTGAGCAGGTCGTGCCTTTTAGCTCCATGCAGCTAACATATGCAGGAGAAACCTACTTTGTCATTTGTGGCCATTGGAAGCTGTGAATTTTGTCAGCACTACATCCGAGTGTCACAGCGATACCCAGAGGTGCAGCCCGGTCACCATCACACTAAGTACAGGCACTGCCTTCCAGGAGCTAATTCACAATGAATAATTTAGCTGACAAACTTAGTCTGCTTGAGAAATACCCAGGAGCAGATTTCAATTTCTTCAACCATAATCATTAGTCAAAATATGCTAGAGTAAAGATGGGGTGAAAGAGGTTGAGAGGAAGAAAGAAGAATCAAAAAATAACGGGGATCCTACCTGCATTTCTATATCGCATAGCATGACTTCATGCCCCTAATTGCTATTCCTCACATCCAGTGGATGAAATTAATTTGGGCAGAAGAGAGAGAAAAGGTTTTTCCAGACTCTGAAACTAGCTTAGATCAGAACTGAAAACCTGTATATATCTGAGCACCTTCCATTCCGAGCACAAATTTGTCTTCCTTAATTACATTTTTATATCAAACAGAGGAACCAGAGTGCCTGTAAGGAGAGATCCCTCTCAGCACCTGTTCCAGATGTGGCACACTCCAGAGAAAACCACACCATCCACACGTGCTCCTGCCCCGTGCTCACACAGGTGCTGGGTGCCCGCCTGCCCCTGCAGCATCCCAGCATGTGATGCAGATGTGAAGGCGTCCTGGAGCAGCCATGAGCTGGGAATAGCTCGCAGCAGACATCCAGCCAACCTTGTGGCAAGGCACACCCGTGTCCTGGCATGGGGATGCTCACACCTCCGCCCAGATGGAGCCTTTCACCCTCAGAGCTCTCCATCCATGGTGCCCCAGCTTTAATGCCACTGAAACAAGGGAAAATTATCCATGACATGAGATACTGATCACCAGCGGAGTGGGTCAGCCAACAGGAAGAAACAGAGTAGGACCAACAGATTCTGCAATACCTGCTGCTAACTGCTGCGCTTTCTGTGTTCATGGGACAAACACATGGGACATGTCAGACTCTTATCAAGTATAGACATACCTAAAGGAGACTCTTGCTGCTTCTGCGAAACACAAGCAGAGCTAATAAGATCTAATTCTGCGCTCATTCCATGTCCGTCAGAGTGACTCTACGCTGACTGCCAGCAGGCTGCTGCAGAATCACACCAATACACTTGCACAATTGCCCTGAGCATAAGGATACTTGATAGCAGATCTATCCTTTATATGGGAACTTCACTGCTGCAGGTTTATGGCCTTGAGGATGTATATGCCACTGTTTTTCAAGTCTGATCTGCAATCTGAATTTCTCTAGGAAAGCAAAAGGAACTAAATTGTATTTTACCGCTAACTAGTAAATGGAGTTTTGTTTCGGTCTTGCTTGGTTTTGTTCAAGTAAAATTAAAGCATTTTTTGTATAAAAATGAGCAAGTGGTACTTACAAGGTTGTATGAGTGAACTGGTTGCCTGACTTGCAATGATCGTACACAATTTTGAAGACTGTATACTGAAACATCCAGTGTCTGCCTTCCTCCTAGTCCTCCACAGAACAGTAATAGTTTGGATTTCATAAAAAGTCAGCCTACTTCCCTCCCTCCCATACAGCAAGTTTGGCAGCTAAATTACTGCCACAGGTGTGAGCATGAGCATATGTGTGCTCTGTGCCATATTAGCAAAATTTTTTGACAGGCTTCTTTATTTTTCTTAACGTGGGAGAGGGATGCTTGTTATATTTCCTATATACCTGCAGTTAACAGTGAATATCAGACACAGTAATCAGTCAGAACTAAAAACATATTTTACCAATTCAAAATCTACACGTTCCTTTCAGAAATACGATGTTTTGGGTAAATAATTGCTTGGGATTTTCTAGAAGGAAGCTTATCAACCCAAGCACCTCCCAGGCAAGCAGCAGTTCAGTCAGCTAAGGACACAACTCTGCATGGAGCTGCTTCAAAGACGGAAAAGATAACTAGAGAGATCTGCCTCGGAGGCAGGTCATCAGCAAGGGGATGTCTCCTAGACAGGTACTGGTTCTTGTCTGCCTGGAAAGTGAGTTACAAGCCTTTGTACAGCACCTTTCAGGCAAGCAACTTACTGAGGTCTGCCTAGAAGGCAGGTCAGCATGCAGATGTGCCTAACAGGCACAGCACTGTGCAAGCCTGCCTCCCCGTGCCTTCAAAGATCTCGAGACAAGTTAAGAATTTCATTTTAATGATTTCAGCAGAAAGCCATTATTTCCTGCAAGAAATCATTTCCAGTACGGTTGCTGGATATGGCAGGCTGCTGTTTCTTTAACGACACATTCTTAATGCCAGATACAAGAACAGAATTCCTCTTTACAAGGGTCTGGTAGTATTCTTAATATAAAAGGAAATGTTGTTTTATAAGATTTGGCAGCGGGTTACTACAGAGAGCAAAAGAACAGTCAGGAACAACTGGAAAAAGGAAAGCTGACAGGAGGCATATGAAGAAACGCAATGTACGCTATCCATATAAACACGGGTGTTGGCACGCTGTTTTCTCTCACACCAATGTAAGTAGCAGCAATGTCTGCAAGGGAGGCTTAGATAGAATTGGCAAAAGCAATGAAATGAACTTTAAATATCATTCATATTTAAAGGATTTAAAATTTTAAAAATCTTCAGTCAGCAAGGACTTCAGCAAAACCATAACTTTAATCACTCAACTAGACTGCTTATTAATAAAGATGAAGAGCTTACTTTGTATATAAGAGAGGCATGGTTTCAATGTATTTTTGATTCCAACAGCTCTCCCTCAGGTATGCTCAGTTCAGGATTTCAGGTTTTCTTCATTACAGCGCTATCTGCACGTTCACTTCTTACATGAAAGCTGAGCTTGGGCACAAGCTGGTAGCTCTGGACTGGCGTCTGGAATGCCATGATAGCGTGTGCTGGCCCAAAATGAACCAGAAATCTTGGACAGACACTGGTTAGCAACAGTCTGAAGCGAGAACAAAAAAGCTGTCACGCTAATCAGCAGTTGTCTTTTTTTTATTATTTTTTTTTTGAAAAGGTTGTATCTCTCTAGGAAACATTCAGCAGCATCCACCCTGAGATACGAGGCAGCTTGGAAGCCGCAGGCATTTTAAAAGAAAGAGAAGCAGGAAAGAGGAGCTCCAAAGGGCTCCAAAGTGTGCTCTGAGATAGACATACGGATATTGGGCACATTTGGGGAGGGAAACAGCAATAGCTGTAAGTTGTAGAAAAGCCAGAAAAGAAGGAAATACAAACCAGTGCTCCAGTTGCTGAATTTATTGCCCTGTTCAGACCGACTCATGTAGCAACCGGTATGCTGTAAAATATTGTGACAGTGAGTTCCCAAAATATAACATCCCGAAACATTTCATAGCATTGATGGTTTCTTCAAGCATGACACCAAGTACAGCAAAGACACCGATCTTGCAGGGTACATTCAGAAAACACAAGACAAACAGCGCTTTTTTTAAGCTAAAACAAACCAGTTTGGCTTAACTCGGAGCACCAGCAAGCCGCTCTTTATACCTGCACAATCTTTAAAGACTCAGATGTGAGACCCTGCACTCGTGTTATGCAGGACCACCTGGTCTGCCAACTGTCAGCAGGAACCTTAATGAGAGCGACTTCTTTTGGAGTGATATCCCCACAGGCACCTGACGGAAGGTCAAATAATCTTTGCAGAGGGCTCTCTGTGACTGAAAGCTTGATCTTTGGTGTGCAGTCTGTGACACGTGTAAAAGACTTACCACATAACCGAATAAAGAAGAAACGTCTATCGGTATAAACCCACAAAACCTGTCACTCATCCTTACACTTGCAGTGTACCTGGGACCGTTCCACTCCGCGCAGACCCCAGTCTGGGCAGCTTAGTCAGATTTATTTTACATGATCCTATCTGCCCTGATAAAGTGGAAAGTTCATACCGAAAGCATAATGCTGGCATCATTCCATGCCTGTTTGGCATTACAGCATACTTTTGTAAGCTTTCAGACAGTAAGCTCTTAGTTTGTCATCATTCACACGTTATTCAGTAAACTGTGTTATTTTAGCTCCAGAGAGCCACCGAACAGACGTATTCATCAACAGCTGCGGCTTCAGGATCCTGAAACGCACTTTTCAATTGAAGGACATGTTTTTTACAGAAAGTTGTATTTTAAGTAGATCAGTGCTTGTTTTTTCATTTATTTTTTTCCAATTTATGATTTTTTTCTACCTTCCTGTTTAGGTTTAGTTAGCAATTGACTAAAGAACTTTTTAGTTGCATCTCTGTATCCCTATCTCAAGAAAGATAAAAGTAGTGTATGTCTGAAACTCCCACTGCCTCAAACGTGAGTAGAAGGTCAGGGATGAGATGAATTTATTCTAAACTGCCTTCCCCACACTTCTGCTGCCAGGACCAAAGGAGATCCTAAAACACCTCGGAGATACCTAGGGGCTGACTTAACTTGTTCAAACTGAAATACCCCCACAATGGTCCTCTCCAGCCAAAGATCAGGTGAACACTCTGTCTTTCCAGATGCTACAAAACAGCCCCTGCATCCTCCTCATCACTGAAACAGCCTGCAAGCACCAGTTTAAATCTCTTTTAAAATTTTCAGGCTTATTGCAGATGTTGAACTGGATTTAAGTAGGTTTCAGAAGTTCAGTTTGAATCTCACACAGCACTTTCATCAGGGTGTCCTTGTCTTAACCTAGGGGTGCCCAGTAATCAGAAGCTATTCCACAGAAGACTTCCAGCACATCCACTGTGATGCTTTCACCGGAGCAAAGGAGAGAGGCCGGTGGCAGCACTGGCATTGCAGGATGCTGACACTGCTGCTTGGTTGGCAGTGCCATGGCCAGCATTTTTCTCTCATTTCTCTGCGTGGCTCAGAAATGCTGGACTCTCTTCTTTACAGGACACGTTCAAAATAGAAATAGCTTCACACAAAAACCACACACATATTCTGCTTCAACTTCTGTTACAAGAATGGAGAATGTCATGGCATTTACCTTCATGCCCTCTCTAATATCACTGTAATGTTTCCAGCAGCAGGCTCCCAGTTATGCCAATTCGGAACCAAAGGGATCACTAACCAGTGAGGACCAACTCACTGGTTGTAGCCTGCTTTGTAACACTGAGAGATTATGGAATGACTTCAAAATTGTGCCTACAGTTCAGCAGTTGATTATCATTCTGTTTATGCTATCAGTTACACTTGTGCAGAGACATTAACTCAACTGGGGACAATGAAGTCAGCTCTGACTCGAACCTGAGTGACTAAAATTGAATTTGTCCTCTAATCTAATTTGAACTGTGGAATCATGATCACAGGCTTCTTCGTTAACAGAAGCATAAATGTTCAACTGAAGCACTATGGAGAAAAAAAGTGAAGTATCTAAAGAATGTCAGATTTTGAGTATCTTCTTAGGAGGACACTCAAGAAGCTAAGAGGGAAAGAAACCATACAAACAACTTCAGTTGCGGTTATATTACAGAAGCTCCAGTAATTATACACTGAATTATATTCTTTCACGGCTCTTTTTGGCTATCTTTGTATTTGTCAGCTCTAAGTACTTGAAAGAAATTGTTGAAAATACATTCTTTTAAGTATCTACAAAATCTTGTGCAATGTAGGGTTCTTGATAAAAAGAGATTGTAAAACCACAAATATGAAGAAAAAGTTTTCTTTCTAAGATCTAGCAATCACAGGGAGAGGGCAGAACAACAACAGAAACACAAAATACCCTACAACTCCATGCCTATTCAATAAGATGCATTCTACTTCTACAGTAGACTCCCGGTGACTTAGAAAACTCCAGGAAACTAAAAAATCTGGATTCTCCATCTTATAAAACATTGGAAAATGTTTTGTAACGCTTAGTTTTCACACTTAGCAAACCATTAGTCTTTAGGTAAAACAGGGAGCATGGGATAAGAAGACAATACACAAACTGACCATCGCTCTTGACAGTGTCTGGAAGTGAAAAGAAACAGCGCAAGTTGGCAGTACTCTGTCATAAGAAAAGTTTGAAGAGGCACATTGCTGAATGGTGCTTTGAGTGACTTTTCTTTACAAAAGCAAAGAGAGCACATTTCAACAGCTTATGCTTGAGGCTACAGAGGCTCAGCACGGCAAAGTACCAGAGGGTGGAAGAGCCCCTCTTAGCCAGCCAAACTGCTATGCAGAAAGGCATGAGCAACCACAGCTTTCATGAAGAATACAGATTCTGACCAACATTTGTTTTTTCATCTGTATTGGCAAAGAATCTTGACACCCAGATGTAGACATCATTTTCCTGACCACCAGTCAGGATGGGTGAGGGTGGATTTAATTTGCACTGAAACAAGGGAGCAGGTTGGGACAGCTCCAGCTCTGTATTCAGCTTTAATGAACAAAAAGTCTCTGCACAAACACTGCTTGCAAAACATTTTGTTTCTGAGGGCAAGTATACTGTCCTTACATTGTTTCAGTTTGACAGAGGAAAGAATATGCCTTGTCATCGTTCCACTGCATGCAGCCACAATCAAAAATTACTTCTGAGGCAGTTAATAACAACTTTGAGAGTATCAGCAGAATCGTGTAAAACACCACTTACATTTGGCAAGTTTAAATGGTTTTGAAATAACAGGTGAATAATACATTCGGATTTGCCTCCGTGGGCAGCCAGAGCAGAGAAAATTACTGCAAGACAAATTTTTTTGACAAAAACTCAAGATAAACAACTCAGCTCCTCTTTGTCAAGAGTAACAGAGTGGGCGTATAAATAAAATGCAGTAGGCAGAATGTCTCTGGAGTTTAACAAGGCCCCTAGCACAGCACCACACAGAAAACTCATTAACACACCGGAGAATCACAGCACCGATCAATTCAGATGAAGAACAGAGATTGTAAGTGAAGAGACTGCAAGTGAAGAGATAAGTGTCATGCTAAACCTGACTGGATGGAATATCAAGAAGGGACTGGTTAGATCCCACATTAATCAACTACCAGCAATCCGGGGCAAAGCTGGGACCGCTCCTCCCCTGCCTGGGAAATTACATTGCGGCAGCAAGCTGCTGCCTCTGATAGTTCAAAATGTAAAGAGGATAGTTATTAAAATCCAGCCCTCCAAAGTTCACCAGCCCACCTGACATGACTGAAACTTGAGAAGCCTCCAATCCACCTCATGTTTAACCTTGCATCATTTAACATGCTCTGCATGAGGCCTCCTTCCCCCCAAAATGTCATGTACCATTCCGTATTTATACTCCTCTGCTATCTTTTCTCCTTAAAATCATTCTCTTACAGAACCTTTGCAGGGTAAAATGCCATTTTTAAAAGACTCTTCAATCAACGTGTATTTTCTGGAAGTCACATTTATTAAGGACTGCGCTAGAAATGACAACTCAATCAACCAGGCTTGTTGCGAAGGACCGAAGTAGTTGTCACAGCCAGCCAAAGTCACACAGAGGCAGACATGTAATGAATAGTGTTTTGTCAAACAGGTTATTCTCAGCTGTGTGGACACTTCCAGCCATCAGTGTCCTTTATTTGTTTCTCTTTGCTAGATTTCTCCAGACTCTTCCCTGAATCTGTCAAATGTAACTGAAATACCTCACGTACCTGCTTTATCAAGTACCATATAAGAAATATCCTGGATATTCACATGCAGACAGGAGTGTCACGGATTACTCCACACGAGCTCTCATGCCATTGCTTTTTCAGGTGAGAGAGCAGTTTAATTAAGCAATTTCCACTAAAGGCTTACACAGGCACTCACAGCATCACCAAATTGCCAGGTTGGTCAATGTTCCTCCCTTGGGAGCCTCTCCCAGCCCAACTCGCGCAACCGAGGCCCACAGGGCATGTGCCACTTACCCAAGAAAGCCGGCGGCTGATGGAGCTCCAGGAGAGCAGAGGTGACGGTGCCGCTGGTTCTGCTGGTCCATGGTGGGTCTGAGACAGGACCCACGGTGATACAGCCTGTCCAAAGCCCCTGGCACCAAAGCTTCCCCACCAGCTCCTCTGCCAGCAGCGACTCGAAGTATTCCCTTGAGCAGATGGCTGACCTGAGAGCTTGCTCTGGCGATAACTTGCCGTGGCTGATGTAGAGACCAGTAGGTCTTTGTAGTGGGTTTATGTGGCAAGGGTTTGGTAGCAGGGGGCTGCAGGGGTGGCCTCTGTGAGCAGCACCCAGCAGCTGCCCCGTGTTAGATATGGGCCAGTTTCAGCCTGCTCCAAAGGGACGCACCACTGGCCAGAGCCGAGAAGATAAACAATGTTTTTTGTGCCTCTGGGAGAGCAGATTTAAGAAAAGGAAAAGCCAACTGCTGCACAACAGCAGCTGGGAGAGTAAGGAGTGAGACCCAGCCCTGCAGCCCCCAAGGGCAGTGCAGCAGGAGGGCAGGAGGTGCTCCAGGAACGCAGCAGCAGTTCCCCCACGGCCTGTGGAGAGGCCCCTGGTGGAGCAGGCTGTCCCCCTGCAGCCCATGGGTCCCACATGGAGCAGATCTCAACGCTCCAGCCCATGGAGGAGCCCCCGGTGGAGCAGGTGGATGTGGCCTGGAGGAGGCTGCGGCCCATGGAGAGCCCCCGCAGGAGCAGGCCATGGGCCAGAGCTGCAGCCCGTGGAGAGGAGCCCACGCAGGATCAGGGGGTCTGGGGGGAGCTGCCGCCCGTGGGGGACCTGTGCTGGAGCATTTTGGACATCGAGGTACTGGAATGCATCCAAAGGGCAACGAAGCTGGTGAAAGGGCTAGAGAACAAGTCTTGTGAGGAGAGGCTGTGGAGCTGGCGTTGTTTTGCTTGGAGAAGGGAAGGCTCAGGGGAGACATTACTGTATTTTATGATTACCTCAAAGGAGGTTATAGCAAGGTGGGGATCAGGCTCTTCTGCCAAGCACCAAGGGATAAGACGGGGCAAAATGCCCTCAAGTTGTGCCAGGGGAGTTTTAGGTTGGATATTAGGAGAAATTTCTTTCCTGAGAGGGTTGGGCGGCATTGGAATAGGCTTCAAGAAACGCGTAGATGTAGAACTTAGTAGCATGGTAGTGGACTTATCAGTACTAGGTTGAAGGTTGGACTAGATGATCTTAGAAGTCTTTGTCAACCTGAATGATTCTATGTGCAAATAATCCTCCAAAAGCACAGGAGAGCCATGGGCCACCATGTACTAGGTGAAAAATTATAAACACTGTTCCACAAAATATTATTTTTTCTATACAATGATAGTGTATGTCCGCTCTTGAATAAACAGAGAACTCTCACTGAACTCGGTTAGATTTGAAGGTGCAGAATGATGACAAAAATATTCAAGTACTGTTTTTTAAAGGTATTTTTGTCTCTAAATATCTTTTTTTTTCAGAACTGTAACAACTCTGGCCTATAGTTTCTATTGAATGGAAATACATTTTCAAGGCTTCTTGACTGTGATCACAACATTCTTAGCCACTAATTTAGATTTGTTTCTTTCTAATTAACTTGCTTTCTTCATATATAAAGTTTAATTCTCTCACAGGTAAGCCAAATTCTCTTTTTCCAAATTTTATGTACTTTCTATTAACACTGTTGTTCAAAAAATAAACACAAATCAAAGAAACACCAGACACTAGACAACAACTATATCAACTAGCTATTTCATATTTCCAGTCTTTTGAATACTGTTAAATACTTCCTTACAGTGACCCTCAGATATCTTTCTCTGTGTAGCATTCATGCAGATTTCAGGCAAAATTCTATCACTGCACATAAAATACTGCCCACTTTTCTTCCTACAGCTCCAATCTTACTTGTTAGTAGCAATTCAGCAAATTGTAAAATAACAGCAGTCCTGCATTTCTGCTCCTTCCCTGAGGAACATGCTCCCCCTAGCACTTGCATAAATGTTATCCCAATCAATAACCTAGCAATTAAAGTCACCAGCATTTTGGCCCTTTTACAAGTCTCCTTATAAGAAGGAGGGGGAAAAAAAAATAATAATATTTTTATTTTTTTTTAAAAAAAAAAGCACTCAATTTCTTGCTTTACTTTTCCAAACTACCTTGGAAACAGAGAAGGAGTCACTTGGCCACCTCTCAGTCCTTAACCCCTGAGTTAGCTCTTGCTTTGTATCAGTGAAAATCATTTTGTGTTTGTCTGTAGATGTAGCAGCATTTTCTTTCTGAGCATTGCTTATTACATTCCCATTCTGCCAGTTTATCAATAAGCCATAAATTCTGGTTGTGTTAATACCAGCAGTAGCTTTGTCTCAGGGTTCTGAAACTGCTGGGGATTTTTTGTTGGGGGATTTCTGCTTTGTTTTGTTTTACTTTCAGTAATAAAAAATCAAAAAGCAAAAGAAACAAAAATGGTAAGGACAGGAAAACACTGGTAAGCAAATGTCTGAGTCTGACAAACAATCAATTATCTACACAGCTCAACTACCAGAACATATCAAGGGTGAAATCCTGCCTCCATTAAAATCAATGAGAGTTTTGTCATTGACTTTAACAGAGCTGGAATTTCACTCTAGAAATATTGTATGACTAAACTGGAGAAACTCACATGGAAGACAATGCAGGCTTACATGGGAACGTGTTTTCTGAGGAAAGTAAAAATGGTGCTTGTAAGTACTGAAATTCAATTTCAGAATATTCTAGATCATTTACTTTGCAAAAGGCTATGATAGAAATTTTAGTCCTATGGCAGAGTGATACAGTTCTATTCATGTACTCTAAGGAAAACTGCCAGTTTTTGATTTTGAGCATAGCTTTACCCAGCACCTGATGGTGAAGGGCCTCATCCTGCTCTGCTCACCAAAGGAATTCCTTTGGATTGATGGCATTGCTCATGCGTTTTTGCCTGCAACCTCTGCCCACAAGGAAGGTGCAACAAATGTGACCTGGCCCCGCGGCATCCCGGCTCATACACGTGGCCTCCTGATGCTGAGACGTGGCTGTATTTTGAGAGGGCATAACTCCCCGCCAAGTATGTCACAGCAGCTGTCCAGCCTAAGTGTAAGACACATGACTGAAGAGGTACGACTCTGCTAATCCACCCCCGATTTGGGAGGAAGGATTCATATTTAGACACCGCCACCACAAATAAGCTTTGTGGACTGTGTTAAACTGTGTGGTGAGGATGCTTAATCAGGCAGAGATTATACATTCGAAAAAACCTGCACCATGACCTTTCCCGAGTTTCTGAGCGCAGACAGCCTGTCCAACTTGTGTGGAAAAAGAGAGGTGTAATAAACCAGTGCTGACGATGACCTTTTAATAAGTAAATGGTTGAGGTAGGCGTGCATTTTGAACAGAGCAAGAAATTGGATTTGTATGTATGCCTGGTACTTGCTGGGGAAGGTGATGAGATCCACCCTGCTGCTTATATTATTATTATTATTATTATTATTATTATTATTATTACTACTACTACTGTCTGACTGCAAGTGCTGGAGCAGTGCCCTGAGGGGAGACCCGGAGCCAAGTGCTCACAGCCCTGTCAGGGTCGGAGGCGGCTGCGTCCCGGTGGCCAGGTCCTGGTGGCAGGGTCCCGGTGCCGCTCCGGGTGAGGCCAGGGTCTCCCTTTCCCCAGGGCAGGACAGAGGCACGGGTTCCCTCCTTGGGAGCCGAGCCGAGGCCCCCAGCAGCGACAGGTGCAGCGGCCCCCGGCTGAGGGCCGCGGCGAGCAGGGAGCACGCATAAAAGTCATGGTGCGGCAGGGCAGCGGGAGGCTCCATGAAGGCCGGCGGGGGGGTGACGGCGGTGGGCTCCGGGCAGCCCCCGGCAGCGGGCGGCAGGCGGAGGAGGCGTCGGAGGGCGGCTGCGGGTGGCGGAGGGCGGCAGCGGGCGGCAGCCAACGCCCGGGAGCGGGACCGCACGCAGAGCGTCAACACGGCCTTCAGCACCCTGCGCACCCTCATCCCCACCCAGCCGGCCGACCGCAAGCTGTCCAAGGTGGAGACGCTGCGCCTGGCCTCCAGCTACATCTCGCACCTGGCCAACGTGCTCCTGCTGCAGCAGGCACGGGATGCGGGGACCCCCACCACCGCCGCCACCACAACGCCCTGCCTGCAGCACCCCGCTGCCGCCGCCTCGCCACGGCCCATCTGCACCTTCTGCCTCAGCGAGCAGCGCAAGCGGGTGAAGGGCAGTGGGAGAGAGGAGGGAATGGGCGGTGGGGAGCCAGGAGGGAGCCGTTCTCCGCTGCTCCATCACGGGGGTCACCTCATGGCTTCAACCAGCCCTGAGCCCCGCTCCTCTCCCTCCCACAGCACTGGGGAGCAGAGAAGCTGCTGGTGCCCGGGGAGCTCCGCCGCTGCGAGGTGACGGCGCCCTGAGAGCATCGCATCCAAAGGCTGGGGGCTGTGGTCGTGCCAGGTCTGCTCAGGGCGCCTCGCGGATGAAACCGAACCCTGCACAGACAGCTGCACCTGGCGCAGCAGCTGTTTTTGCTCCAGGACTGCTAAACCTGAGCGGCCGAGGCCTGACCCTGCGGCCTCACGACCCTGCACCACATGATGGAACTTGAGCTTCCCAAGGCATCGCCGGCTCTTCCCCAGGGGAGATGAAGATGTGGAAAACACACTGGGCCCGGGTCTGGGCCATGGCCACGTGGTGATGCCACCTGCTGCCTGGGGACCCCGATGGCTGCCGTGATGAGGAGGTGCTTGGTGCCGTGAGGGTATTTTGGTGTGCACGGTGCAGTGAGGATGTTTTGGTGTGCATGCTTTTGCGAGGGTGCTTCGGTGTGCACAGGAAGCCAGTGGGCACTGGCCCTGTAGCACCTTGCCAAGGGACATAGGCAGCAGAGGAAAGCAGGGATGTGCTGTGCAAGAGCTGCTTTTTTCTTATTACCAGGACGAGTTGTGCCAGTCCTCTAAATAGCATGGGGTATTCCTAGGCCTGTCAGCAAACAGGGAGTAGAGGGTGTTTCCCAAGGGATCTCTAAATTTAGCCATCATCCAGGCTCCAGGCCGTTCGCAAATTGTGCCTGTATGTCACTGATGTCACTTACCTCCCTGCAGTTTGTTAACTTATAGTTATTTGGGTTTTTCTGGAAGCAAGTCTAAAGAGTAAATATGCTCTTGGTTCCTGTTTGGGACATTAATGAGGCGGCAGGCTAGACTCTTAAACCCCAGTAATGGTGGGTTTAAATATATATATAGCTACTTGAATTTTACTGTGTCTTTTGTGGTTATAAACATAATACATATATTTAATTAGTCCTTAATTATCCTTAACTTTTTGCTTTATGAGGCAGTCTGTGTTCTTTAAAAGCCTGCAAAGCGCACTGCTGTGAGTAGTGCTGCAGAGTGCTTTCCTGGTTCTCCTCCCCTGCTGCCATCTGTGCAGCTCTCCCGTGCAGCCTTGCCTCAGCCAAACGGGAGGGCTGAAGAAGCGTTGCTGTGCTTGTCACCCTACCTTGTGTACAGAATTTTCCTCTTCCTTCCCTAAATCTGGGCAAGGCAATTTCTGTCATTTATTATGAAGAACCGCTATTAGCAAGAATAACATCTTGGTTTGTTGCACGTGGAACTTTACATTTTTGGTTTTCCATCTCACCTTACCTTTATCACATTGAGGAAAAACACACTGCACCTGCAATAACCTTCTTCTTTAAAATCCTAGTCAAGAAAAACACTGAAGCAAAGTTCCAGTGCTCCCACATCCTACTCACTTATTAAAAGCTACATGCTGTATTTTCCTGGATTGAGAAGAGGGGTTTTGTTTGTTTGTTTTCAGGTTTCTGTCATTAGTTTTCTTTCGACAGGGAACTTGAAATTGCTGCCAGATTATGATCTTTGTTTTGGCATTGATTCTTTAAGCTAGAACTCTTCAGCATTTATACAGAGTGCTTTCTCATTTTTGCATTGTGTCAGTGTGCGGGGGTATAGATTTCTACAAACGTGCCTTCCAAACATGGCTTTTTTTTTATAGCTTTAAAAAAGTTTGTCTTTTAAAAACTTACTTAGTTTATAATTGAAGCTGATCTTACAGTGATTTCTACATCCATTAAACCAAAGCATCTGAGCTGGTTTACAGACAATTAGTACTAATATATTCATTTAGCTGTATCATTCAATATGATACTCTGAAATGAAAGAAGTAATGCAGTTTCGATCAATTTGAGGTAATTTTTTTTTATTGAATATGCTCTGAATTTTGAAATGTTGTGACATCACTGCAGTTTTAAGAGTAGTTCTTGGCAAATGCAATGTATTTGGATTTAATAGGCTATCTCTATAATTAGCTATTAAAAGAAATGAGCATAAAAAAAGTGGGGTCTACTTTTTCACCATAGTATTAGCTGGAAGCTCAATGAAACTCTTGAATAATTTGCACAATTCTACAGGAACTTGGCTTTCTCACTGTAAATGGGATTTCATCTTCCTAGTTTTGTATAAGATTTATACAAAATATTTTTCAATAACAAAAGCAGGAGCAGGCTGGTATGACTCAGCCATATCTCCTGCTTAATGCGGCTCAGCGTAGCATTAAATTCTTCTATCTTTACTCAGGATAAACTGTTGAATTCAACTGAGCTTGAAGATTTCAGTATTATGCTCAGGGTTTCAATTACTAAATAATATTGGAATTCCTCCAGTAACACTGATTGAGTGTGGCAGAAATTGGGCCCCAGAGCACTATGGCCCAAATATTCATGGTATAGACAGATAATATCTATCCAAAACAATTATGATTGTAATTTCTCTGAGGAACAGACCCCAAGCCTGCATATATACAGATGTAACATTATGTATTTGAACATAAATGGGGACAGATCCTTACTTCTGCTGAAACTTATTTATAATTTAAAACTTCTCTACCCTCAGGAGCAAGAGGAGATACAGGAGTGAGCTGTTACGTGTAATGATTTTTCTATAAAGCTAGGGAAAAAGAATTTAATTTCTAGAGACGCAGATGAATTGAGTGCTCAGATTTCACCTCTAAAGAGTGTGAACGCTTGCTCACTCATCATTAAATTTCTTATTGAGTTTTGACTATATGAGTTTGTGTGTCTTCAATTCTATTCTTTTAATCATTTGCTAGAGAGGCATTGTTCGTGGCATGCAAAAATCTGTATTTATAAGTCCAAATTTTGAAACTTGGGTGTCTCAAAGGGAGTACTTTACCGAATGGTCAGGCACTGGTATGATAAGAGCTATCCCAGAGGTGCTGAGCACCCCCTTGTTTTACTAAAGAGATTGTTTTTTCCACATATTTTAAAGCGCATTCCGTTCTGTATGTATGAACGGAAGCATGCCTAATGCCAATCCCATCTCTGTTTTCCTGTATACACTTGGCTGTTCAATTTATGTGATGCATGAATGAAGCAGAAACGGTGAGATATACACCATTTGATCTTAGATCCTATTAAATGACTGTTAAAATATTCCAAGCATAGTGCTTTGTATAAATCTTTGTATTTAGCCAGCTGCATCACAATGTAACAGCAGCATCAAGCAAAACAAATCATTTTGTTTGATTTTACTGGCTAAGTTTAAAGAAGTATTTGAACATAATACTTGATTACTTATGGATTAATCATGATGTAATTCAAAGTTATGTTTGTTACTGTTTCCAGTTTTGTTCAAAACCAAAGTTTCCTTTCTAATACTTTCTTGGAAAATCAGCTTCTCTACAAAACAAAATCTATATTGGTTTGCAAAAGGTGCTTCTTATGTTTGCTAAAATAAACAATATTTTTGTTACTAATTTAAACAATAAACTAAGAACGTTGCAGTAATACTTGAGCAGTAGTTCTCTTTTATAATCATCCAGTAAAGGTTCAAGTATTTCTTCTTTTCCTTTACCTCTTTCAAATTTATCCATAGGATATTTCAGAAACATATATATATATATATATATATATATGTGTGTGTGTGTGTGTGTGTGTGTGTACATAAAAACAGACTACTAAAACTTCTAGCAGGGTTGCTTTTAAACCATTAACTGTGTACCAGCTATTCATTGGAGACAGCATTCTGATCCTGTTATCTGCTTGTTTAGCACTGAGGAGGCCAAACAGAGTGTCTACGCTGATACTTAAGGCTGAGCTGTCCCCCTAACACACAAGCCACTTACCCTCCTGTATCTACTCCCCCTACCATGGTAAGCTGGACACATTGTGCCTCAGATTCCTAACACGGCATTAAAGATGCATCCTCGGCGCTTTCATTGCATTGTAGGGATTGATCTGCAACACTGCATCTTTCCTTCCAGCCTTGCTGGCGGTAGCGAAGGAAGGCGGGTAGCAAGTTTGGAAAAATGAACAAGCTCAGGGACTGCACAACATTGTAAGTGCCAAAAACTGGGGGAGTCTGAGGGAGGGAGAGGAAGGAGGGATGTTACAAGTTGATAACAAACGGGATTCATGGTTACTGAGTGACCCATAGAACATCATTGCAAGTGGCAAGGCTTCTCAGTCAAGTGACAATGTTGAAACTCTGCCAAATTTACCCTTTGAAACTAGTCATCAAAATGATTCTCAAAAATACAGCCACAAACTTTTGTGGCCCTATCTGAAATCCAAATAGGGATAGTAAATCTTTAATTGTCGTACTTGACCTCATGTCATCACATATTCTATATACACCACGAGTCCATATGAGCCATTTCACAGAAGAAGCTAACTGCAAAGAAGTGTCCACTGCAAATCTGGGACACAAAACTTTGATGCCGTAGGCTTCCAGGTGTCCCAGGTACATAGGAAGTCAGGCGATGCTTTCAAGATAGGCCCTTAGCTTCCCGCCTCCAAAACAAAAGCTGGTTTCTGTGGGCTTGGCCTGTTACACTATGAGACACTATGTAATATGTTGGGAGAACATCACAAGAAGAGACAAAACCTAAGCCAGCTATCTAAATACCACTTTTCAAAAGAGAGGAGGTAAGGTCTTCATTGGGAGTTTGAGCTAGTGGATAATAGAAGGCTAAGAGAAAGAATTTATACAAAATTAGCTAAAACAGACAGCATGCTGCCAAGGCAAAAGATGCGGGGGATATATTATTTCGTTAACCTTCAAAAGATTCCTGGTATGTGTTTCTGAAGAATCAGCATGGGGATTGTGGGGGAGGAAGAGAAAGTTATTCTTCTTCAAAAAGACTTTTTCAAAATTTGGGTATACGTACATAGCCAGGCAGCCCAGTATCTTATTTCAAAAGAAATCCTTTAACAGTTATAATACAGAGTTTCAGCACCTTGAAGATTCTTACCATTTTTGAAGTTGCACAGTAATGAATACAGGCTTCCTCAGGAGAAGGAGGAGGAGAAAAAGAGGGCACAGATGAAGAAGAGTTGCCCGCTGAGTAGGATATTCTTTGTGGTGCCCAGAGAAATCCCAGCTCCAGTCCAGGTCAACAGCTACCCTAACAAATGCTCTAATCATCGAAGGGTTGTACCTCCCCCTCATTCTCCTGCCAGGAGTGCATATGAGGCATATTTGGTGTCTATTTTGAGGCTCCCAGGCAGCCCCCGGTGCGATGCAGGTATCTAGGTATCAGGCTCTGCAAAGACTAGCTCGTGCCCAGTTGCGCAGCAGACAGTCAGAGGGCTTTTGTGGTGGTTGTTTTAATGGAAATTTAGATGTTTGTGGTCGTTCAGACAACTAGAAGAGGTGCTCATGCTCCTATTAGGTACCTGAATTATGCCTAATTGAAAATTAGTATGGTTGTGTGCAATTATTTCCCAGCGAAAGGCCAATTTGAGGCAGTTGTTCTTCCAGCTTCACTTTCCTGACCCCTCAGTTGCATCAACTGGAACTTTTTGTGGACCCTGTCTAAAACCAAATGAGATAAGTCATAATTTATGTTTTAAACAAACAAATAACTAATCTAGCTCTCAGAACAATTTGACATTCCAATCAAAGTGAGCCGTAATGCAACAAAGAGGAAGTGTCCCCTGCTTTGGTGCCAGACAAAACTTTCCTGTAACAAAACATTGAGATACCAATTAATATAAAAGGGCCTTATCTTCTCTCATTTGTGTACTACGTTTACATTACACTAGTGTTGTGAGGTTTTAATTAAACATTTGGAAATTGCTATGGGTTCTTCCAAGAGAGAAGCCAGTACAAATAAGACAATTACACTAAAATGGGTGATGAAATAAGTAAGTGACAGAAGTAATTCTATTTGTTACAGCAACTCTCTCTAACATCTGATTATCTTTCCTTCACATTATTAAAATAAACCCTACTTTCCAAACATATGTATGCAGATCATTTTTAAACGCAAAGATTACAGAAAAATGTAATTCTTTTAAGAGGAGGATTATGCTTGGTGGAAATGGTAGGTATCTGTCAGGCCCAGATAAGATCAGACAGCTGTGCTCTATCCTGAAAGGGTATTGTGAAGCTCAGCTTTCCTAGGGAAATAATGTCTTTGGTATGAAAGGCAGCAAAACGTAATGAAGTCTCCAAGCAAATAAGTTGAGAAAACAGGAAGTCTCAGAGCTCATTTTTATCTAAAATGCCAACCCTATATCAGGAGGGAAAAAAAAAAGTAGAACAAGAGGAGGATAACATCTGAACCAAACAGTGAAAAATAGGGAGTGGGAAGATCATCTCACTTCATATTCTCAGTCAAATTAATCCTTTAGAGTAAAAACAAAGTCAAGAAGCTACTTCAGCAACAAGAACGACAGACTTTTAGGATAAGAAGAGTGCTGGGACACACAACTCCTAGGATGGGCGATGGGGTCCCTACAACAGAGACAAGGAAGCAAGCCAGGCAGAAATCCAGTCGGTGTCGTGCAGCAGCTAAAGGGGAAGGTGGAGCCGGGCTGTTCCAAGAGGTGGGCAGTGAAAGGACCAGTGACAATAATCACAAAATGAAGTGAGGGAAGCTTGGGTGTGACTGATAGAAGAACGTTCCTCACCGTGAGCGTGGTTAAGCACTGGAATGGGAAGCTGGGGAAGCTTCCCCTGGGGGATTTTCGGAACTTGACCTGAGTCAGCCTCACTCTGAAAATGGAAGAGGTACTGAATACCTCAAGAAGCCCTCTTAAGATTATTTTTGTACGATCCTATGGAATGAGCTTATGGTTCGCTGGGAAGGAGAGCTGTAGACCAGAATCATAAGAAAGACTTCATAAATGCAGTGACTTCACAGGAAAAAACTCTCCTATGCTTCTGGGCAGTGCCAGGATTGACGGTGAAAATGAGGGGCATCCAGGAACGCATGTCAACAGGAGAGCAAATGAAATTCCTGGGGAAAGAAGGAACTGAACCTGCCTCCAAAAGGGACTTCCAAAAACAGGTAGGTCTCTGTTTATCAGTAGATCCTCTCAAAACTATTCTGGACTTGAATTAGCAAAAAAAGTTCTAATGATTTGTTTGGACGATGGGTTAAGATTTAATTTTAAGGTGGTAACTTTGGAGAGTAAGATTAGAATTCAGCATGAACTGAAAAGGAAAAATAAAGGAGAAATATTCTTAAAAAGATGCAATTCAATAAGGAAATATACACAGTGCTTCACATGACTAGGGATAATCAACTGCACGAATAAATGATGAAGGATGACAAGCAGAAAATTATTTTTGAGGTGTTGCATATCACAAACAACATGAAAAACCTTTCCAAGGAAAGAGGATGCATATTTCATGAAGCCCCCTTTGGGTGCTATTTTCTATGATTATTAGATTTTGACAAGCTCTACCTGAAACGTGTGGCTGGGTGGAAAATCTGTTTAAAAACGTAACTTAAAAGAATACTACATGTAGAGAAATGTATAGTCTTAGCTACTGTGACTGTGCAAATGAAACAATGGAGGGGGACTTGTGATGGTCAATGCCAAACTAGATCACAGTGACACAGTATCACAGGGTATCTGCAAGTTATTAACTAACAAAGGACTACTGAAGGCACCTGGAGTAGTATAAAAAGAAGTTACGAGGCCCTGAAATTTTCAAGTCTGATACTTAGAGAATGTGTCGTGCTGCTAGTGACCAAATATGCACTAAATGCATGGATACAGTAATTACCGTATCTGAAATGCACGACAGAAGTTTCAGCATCACGGTAAGAGATGTAACAACTCAATTCAAAACGTAGACATGAGAAACAGGAGCCAGGCTGCAGGCGAGTCAGGTCCTACTGTGTGCTGTTCTCTTACCACTGCAACTGATTATCTTTATTTGCTGTACTGCTCGAGGAAAATCTGAGTGGAAAAGACAGCCTTTAATAAAAGGTGTGGAGAAAGATAACGGTAAGCAAGAGCTTCTGGCTGATGGGAGAGGCAGTGTCTGGATCGCTCAATATCTGTACCAGCAATGCACCAGCCCTGGACTGGCCAAGCATAGGCTGGGATCACTGAAGGACCAGTAGAGGCCAGTAAGAAACAACCAACAAAAGCAAGCACAACATTCCTGTGCTGTGCAAAATACAGCTGAATCAGGCTGAAAATCAAAGACTATTTTTCTGCTACATAAAACATGTTACTGCTTATTTTAGCATCTGTAATGAGATAAAGCAGAAATAAAATGCATGTTACAGCGTGCCTTTACGTCCCAGCAAATGCTGTAACATTGCAATGTGCTTCATTACGTGAGACAATCCATTGATTGGCACATTTCAGCTGTCACTAGTGTATTACAAATGGGTAGATCCTCTTCTGTGTAGAAACTGTATTTCTCACTGCCTTCTCAGTGTGTTTGCATCTACTCGAGTGGCCTGGTTTTCCCCAGCATGGGAAACATATACCAGAAATGACTTAACAAATCAATACCATTAGGAAAACAGCACCATTTGTGAAGTGTTTTAATTAAGCTGGTTAAACTGCTTAATTAATTAAAACTATTTAAAAAGCGCAATCTCATTTCTGTTATGGACTTTAGAGGTCTTACGGCCTCAAAGAGTATAAAGGGGTCCAAAAGTAGCCATAGTGTAAGTAAGAATTACCAACATTATTTGCAGTGGTGTTATTTACAGTTAGTGATCTTGTCACATTGGCTTAATTATCATCTGGTTCTAAAAGGCTAATAATTTCACTGCATTACCCTCCAGATCTGGTCCTCTTTAAAAACAGTTTAACAGAAGAAAGAGAAAAGTGATTTAGAAATTGTTGCCTACCACCTCCCTCTGCTGAAAATTCCTGTACATACCAGCAGAAACATACAAATCTTGGAAGTACCAGTGCTTCTGGACTGGTAAATTATCTTATATCAGATCAGCAGTGGTTTCAAAGGACACATGAGACTGCTAGTTGTGCTGGTAAGGATCCAATTACTTTTCCTAGCCCTGCTACCAACTTAGTAACCTCTGCCGTAGGAGAAGGACATACATATTGTTGCGACAACAGCTTCCAAAACCAGAACTCACCTGTCAGTACCCAAATCCATTTGAATTTCAACAAGAAATATGTCTTTGTTGATAAAATAGAGTTGTTGGTATTTGTTTTTTTTTGTTTGTTTTTAATTGCCAGTATGCAGATGCTGATAAAAAATTACAATACATAGGGACATATAGCATCTACATACACCCTAACACTCACACTCCTGTGTATTTGTAGACCAAGGGTTACCTGAACTGCACTAAAACTGATGAATGTTGAAATGAACAAGAGAACGTTGAAATGAACAAATGCACAAGAGACCTTCTTTGGGTATTCCAAGCTGAGAAGGTGATCAGACTAATGCAGAATAACTTATAAGGGTGAGCACCGGCCAAGAAGAGAAGCACAGTGACCTCTACATGGTTTCTGCCAGCTTACTTCCAGAAAGATACTGATGGAGGCAGGACAAGCCATGCAGCCAGGTCACAGACAGGAGTAGTGAAACAAGATGTTTTCTCCATTTTAGAACCCGAAAACATACAATAGAAACACACATTTCAGTAATTCAGCTCAAAAAAAAACACATGTTCTGCTCTCTCCACCAAGAGGGTCTCTGAACACGACTGCTGTTCTACAACCAAATGTCAGCAGCTGAGTGATATGCAGGCCTGGAATAAAAACCGAGAGCTCAAAACCCCCTTTTGCGTGGCTCCTTGATGGGATATTGTACATGGTGTGGGTTTTGTTGTGAGTCCCTGACAAGTCAGTCTGCCATGCAGACTTGGAGCATTACATCAGGAAACATCCAACTCCTGGTTTCTGGGTTGGTACTCCAGTATGCTCTCATTTCAGGCAGCAAGGAGGCCCACAGCTCCCTCTGCCTCAACATTTAAGGATTGCTTTCAGTCTCTAATAACTCCGCATCACCTTGGAAAATTAAAATAGTAGCTCTTGTTTTGATTGTATGTGAAAGTATGGCTAAAACAAATCTCAAGGCACTGATAAAGTGTTGTATTCACTAAAACTTTAGAATCCTATTATGGATCTTTCCATAGTGGTGTTTGTGTATGCTGCACAGTGGGTAAGAAAAATCAGATTTCAGGTGCTTACAAGCATGACAAATAGGCACTGAAGTGGCCTTGAGCACTGTGATGCAGTAACTGAGAAGAAATTGAAACATTCAATATTCTGAGGTGCCTGAGCCCTCTGCAGATGGCTCTCGGATACTTGCTATTAATCTAGCCCCAAAAGAAAATGTCTCCAGTTTTTGTTGATTTTGGGGGGTTGACTTGTTTTGGTGGCAGTGGGTTTCTTCATATGTTTTATACTGACAAAAGAAATAATTTTAATTATATGATGTGAGTAATAATAATATGGGTATTAGCTTTCAGCTATTATTTCAGTGTTCACCTCTAAATGAAATTAATGCAAGATTTAGCTGAAGTCCTTTGTACAGGAACAAACCTCCAATTCCGTGAGGTTACTGTACATTTTGGTGTTAATTAGGAGCTTTGCCGAATTTAATTCAAGGTTGCTGACAGAAAGGCTTGCGGTCAGGAGTATTTTAAACTTGTGAGTGACAGTGACAGCAGCAGTACAGTTTTCCCTCTCAGTCAGACTATGTGTTTTGCTCATCTTCATACCCTAACATTTCATTAAATAATCTGGTGGTTAATAACTCATTTAAAATGTACATCTATTTGCACATGTTCTTCCTTGTTTAAAGCTGAATTTTATAAAAGAATGTATGATTAAACTGCAGGAATAATATTATTTTATTTTTGTCCCTGTTTCCACCTGGCAAGTGAGTCTGTGGAAAGAAATGCATTCGTAGATGAACAGATGACCCGAAAGTATCTATATGATACATACTCCATTTAGACATTCATTTTGAGTGATTGAAGACAATATCAGCAGGTATCTGATTATTAGGTGTCATTAGCACATGAATAAAGATTAATATTAATCTGTTTCACTGCAATGAAAGTACAGAGGTATAACATTTCCAATTTAAGAGCTTCTCTGGTTTAGATTTTCATATAGATGGAGGCATTACAAGTCTGAAATAATGTGTAATGTTAAAACGCCCAAAAGATTAGAGCAGTAATATTTACTCTGAAGTTTGTCAGGCACTTGTGAGGCATTGCAAAAATTCGTAATTTCCCAACACAAACCTCCCTAGTCTTCCAGCAAGCATACTTCTATATCTTTAAATAAACTTTAATTATTTAGACTGTAGGTCCAATCAAAAATTAAGAGCACTGAGCAGATTAGAACAACAAATTGGCTATTGCTCAGTCACACACACAGGTGTGACCCAACAGAGGTCAACAGCCAGACAATTTGTTGAAGCATGGAAAGTTTAAAATAGACTGTGCAAGTGTAGTTTATATAAATAGGTGATGTACAGTTGCCTTCTAAGGCCAATACAAGTATATTTATTACCTAAAATTAAACTGACCTATGCATGAAGAGACCATGAAGTATGAAGAAGCCAGCAGTTTTATGAAAGAAATTAAGTGGTACTTTACAAGATTATTAGAACTTCCATTGATTTTGTGAATAATTGGGTTCCTTGATTATTTGATCTGTCTTACCAGACATTAAGTCATCCCTTATAAATGAAATTTAATTACTGTTTAAAGAGCATGTGAGCACATCCCCAAGCACAGTAACATGGCTCGCGGTAGCACAACAATTCAGCAGCTCCCTGCAGCAGCACGCAGACCCCATCCAAAATTAGATCGCGTCCCAGTACGCTGCAAAACTACACTTTGCTGGCTCTCCCTGTGTTATCAGGCATAGCCACAACACCCCAGGGGGTGAAATCAGGTAAGTTTGGCTTGTGTTCCTACTTCTCCCTTAAAGCCAACATTCACGTACCCACAGTGCCTTATGGACAAGCACGCGGACTGGGCACGGGTGCTCACCCTGCTGCCAGCCAGCCTGCCAGCCCTGTCCTTCAGGGGTGTCCAGGGAGGAAAGAGGACTGCATTCTGCCTCACCTGGGAAGAAATGAGTTGAAATGATAGGAGAAGAGTAGCACAGAGAACCGTGAGGTTCGTAGGAGCCAGGACACCCCAATACCGCAGGTCACAACGCTGCGCAGTTGTTCCAGCCGCTCTGAGGTTAGGCAGACGTCACAGCACCTGGATCTGGTCCAAAGTCATAAAATCAGCTCTATTTCAATATAGTTATGCCTCCTTTCAGTGGAAGAAGGGTTCCCTGAAAATTTTAGGATCGATGTAACTACAACCAAGCACCCTATCCAACCATGACATTTCTGCAAATGCTGCAGAGCCACAAACAAGATCTGGGCTCAGCAGCTGCCCGTCATCTGTGCCAGTCAGAGATGCCAAAGTAGAAGATTGATTTAAATTAAAAATCCCATTATTTGGGTATTTTAAAATGTACATTAAAACATTTAAAAATATACAGACTTGAATCATTACTAATTAATTTCATAAATACATTTTGGCACATTTTCCATGCAGCTTAACCTTTTGAAAATCATAGCTATTACTGGGCCAAAAACATCTTTTAGGTTTAGAAGGTCTTTAAATTCAAAACATACCTGGTGCTTATGTTTCAAATAAAGATTAAAAGCTAGTAAAAAAGTTTCACACTGAGCTAAATCCACACCAGAATGGTGTTATAAATATGCAGAGGCTACAGGGAGCAAAAACGGGGGAAAAAAAAGTGTTCAGCAAAGAGAGCTCCTTTCTTCTCTCTTCAGGATCAAATGCCATCTCCAGATCCAAAAGAAAAAGGTGAAAACTATCAAAAAACACATAGAATGGGAATCTGCAGCAAAATATAGAACAGAAGTATTCTTCAGTGATATGTTAAGAGAACAAGGAGAGCAGGGATGCTATAAACTGCGGCGAGGAATAAATTAAAGCTGATCTAGCTGTGAGTAAAATTTGCAGAGATGATATTTAGAGTGTCCAGTTTTAGGCATTCAACCTACATAACTCAAGAGGGAATCTTTAGTTTCAGCCTCTGATTATATGCTGTGATTCCAGTTTAACCTTCTAGATGGCGACATGCATGTCCCTGTGAATACTCACTGAGAGGACTACTCAAACCTTTCAGTGAGGATGAGACGGCTAAAGGCAATGAGGTTGAGGAATGGATGCAAATGAAACCAAGTACAGCTTGGTGTTCTCAAAGTGAACACAGCCAGTAATCACCTTTCCTGAATAAGGAAGGTCTGATAGGTTATTTTTTTGGACAAATTGTTCTATCAAATTAAGGCTTGAAAGAAGAAAATATACTGTTTGTTGGATGGTTGGACAGAAGAGCTGGGGAACTACAGATTCATTCATCTGACCTCAATAATGTGCAGGTCTTTAGAACACACTTTGAAGGATTTTAATACAAATAAATGGAAACAAAAGTAATGGTCCCATACAGCAACCGGAATAGATTTTGCCATGCTTGTAAAATTTACAAGAAAGGGAGATGCTAGAGGAGATGAAGAGAACCCAAACAAGACTCTACACCTATTTGTAGGCAAATGAGCACCTGCAAAGCAAACATGGAGCCACCATGTTCTCTGTAATATTCCGTGTGTAGCTGCAAATGCTTGCATTAATGCCAGTTAATCTGCAGAGCTATGAAGTGAGAGAAGGGAGCATTAGCCACAGGACTGGAGTTAGCTACTGCACTTCAAGCACCGTAACCGAATCCTACACATCCTCCTGGACTCTACCAGAACCAAGCAGATGGAGCCTCACTAAGCTGCTCACTCAAACACCAATGCGCAGTAAAGCAACACACATTAAGGGGTTGACACGACACCAAAGCAGAGAAACGGGAATGGTTTTACTAAAAGTGCTTCTCACTTAAATCTTTTTGTGGCACTTCCAATAGAGTGAAGAGTTCACGGTTTGAACTGGGAGTAGCAGCATACAGTTGAGTCTAAATAAATCCAGCTTACATTTAAGATATGTATAAAATAATAAAATAAAACGAAAACCAAATAAAAGACAGTCTGACTGCTTTTATGTGATCCATCAACTTCAAGCAGCTCTGCAGTTTTCTGAGTTTTTGCATCCTTGCAATTAAGGCAGAACTTATCCCTTATATCCTGCAGTAAGAGGATGTCTTTCCAAAACAAATCCCCAAAGCAAGCTGAAAGGCTTGACACTTCTCTTTTTCATTCCTACTCCAGCTGAAGTTTGGACACCCCTCCCCCCTTTCCAGCACTCAAAGCTTTAGAGAACAAATAAAACGAGGATGAAAAACTCTTTAACTTTTTAGTTTAAAGATATTTATGCTCTCATTTGGCTCCCATTTTCTTTCTTTCTTTACAAGTCCTTGAAATCTTACCGTCAGTAGGAAGTGTGCCACTTAAGTATCTCTTTCTCCTGAAACCATAGCAGAAACCATCCATCCTTCTGGGATAAACAAGCTGAGATAAAACCTCTTTTGTTCTCTTTGCCACAACTGAAGAGAAATCGCTTGCGCCACTGGATTATAACTTCATTTTAAAGGAGTTTTCTTAATAAGTGGAAAGTAGAAGTCAGACTATAGAAAGAGATGGGGCAGGTAAAAGAAAAAAAAAAAAAAAAAAACAAGAATACAATTCAGAAGACTTCTCTACTACTTCATGGATATCATATTCTAATTTTGACAAGCTTCCTCCTCGCAGAGTAATTTTGTCTGCAAACGTTTTTGTATAAGCTCCTTTAACTTGAGGAATATTTTCACAGGGTACACGACCTTACGCATTGCATCTCCTCACACACAGCCCTACTGTTTTGTCAGGATGCATTCTTGACTCACTTTATTAAATACCCTGAGGACAGTATTAGCTGCAACACAGGTAGGTGAGGAAGAGGATGTGAAATGGAATCTTAATTCTGAATTCCCTGACCAACCTTGTTGTTCAAATGGAAATAAAGAGCATGGAAGAAAACCAAACAGGAGGAGAACACAGTTTTCTGTTCTTATTCAGAGGATAACGATGTCCTAAGGGAACCAATAAAAGAAAATGAAATTGTACAAAGGACAACTCCAGTACATCTAGTAAGTCTTGTAGGAAAAAACAACAACAATCAATAATAAAAAACTATTCACAAGAATGCTAAATAAAGCAAGCTAGGCACAAAGCCTTTTGAAATGTATATGTTGTTTTCTAGGTTCGAAGACTTCAAAAATCATTATTCATAATCCAGGATGAAATTCAATAAAAGATATTTGCCCAGTGTTTACCTCGTTTTATGCAACCTGCGTATATATAAATTACTATAGAAAGAGAAAAATGGCAGACTTCTACAGCATAGTACATACCACATGGTTTCTGCTTAAAACAATTTTTGCATTCACGCCGAAGGACATACACTGTTCAACAAGGTAATCCATGTGTTATTCTGCTCTGTTTGCCTAGATGGTAACTCCTGCTAAAGTCAGTTGATTCTTATGCAAGCAATACAGCAAACCAAAAGCATAAGGTCACATTAAAAGGTAGTATACAAACACACCAACAACTACATAAGGTGAGTATATTCCAAAATCAGCCAAAAAAAATCAGACTGTTCTACATAGCAAGCTTAATACAGCGTATTTTTCATATTCCACTTATTTAAAAGGGATGGTTAGATTTTTCAAATTATTACTGCAATTACCTGTTTATATTGAAACTAAGCACAACAACAACAACAAAAAGGCTAAATGGGATTTGTGCAAGTTTGTGAACAGTGAGGATGGGGGAAGTCACTGAATGAACTGAGATGCCATTTGCCAGAATGGCAGGAAGGAATCTTCAGATGTCTATATATTACACACACACACCACACATACTGCTACTCCAATACTTCCTCACATAAAACAACTTATATTTATTAATGATGATAGTACGTCTCTCTCTGTTTTATGAGGTGTGTTCCTAAGTACTTATTCAATGCTTTGAATCTCGTAACGTTTTTTAATGGAATTGTTCTGAATGACACCTTGAAACTTGAGCAATCCTTCTGTCAGGTAGTGAAAAATTCACCTTTAAGTTCCAAGTTCTACGCTGTGAGTATTCAAAGTATTGGCATTTCACGTGACTGACTCAGTCTGCCAAATGATACATCTTAAAGAGAAAAAAAACAAAACAAACAAAAAACAACAACAACAACACACCACCAGGCAACAGACCACAGCAACAACCCCTAACACACCACAGCAAAGTCTGTTTTTAGTACATTTAAGATCTGTCAATGCATTTCAGTGTATCAATATTAACGAAGCTTGGCAAACAGGGTCTGTGGTTGAAGTTCATATTAATACAGCGTTAGGTGCCAGAGAAGACTTGGATTCGCTAAAAGCTTTGTTAAAGATTTAACCAGAAAAATGCTAGTGATATTTTAAGATTTCTCTGCACTGGGCCCACATTTACCCTGGAAGAGTTTCCAGCCCATTGTCGCATTTAATAAAAAAATGAATAAAAACCTAGAATATACAACTGAAAGTACCTTTTCAGTACAATTAGCATGGAATTCACATTTCAGAAACTGCTGAATGATGGCAATGATAACTCTGAGTTGATTTATTGCAGTCTAACTTTGCACCACTAAAATAACTCTTACTTTAGTGTTGCATATTTTAGAGTAAAGCACGAGAAAGGTTCAAAGAAGAGTCCTAGGTACTTATTACATCATATTTTATAACTCAAAGAGTAGCTGCATCAAAGTTTTAGCACATTTAATCCTTACATTTCCACCTTCTATTTTTCCCCTGAGGTGTGCTTTATCACCTAGGTGCACAACTAAGTGGGGATGGTATGACTGACCTCTCCCTTCTCTTAGAAGTCCACAATGAATTCCCACTTACTATAAATGATCAAAGTTTTATGGACTAATGACAGTTTAAAATACTTTTTTCCCCACTTTTACTGCAGTACTGTCATTAAGACTAACAATCTAAAGTAGCTAAGAGAATGAGTAAGCAAGATGATTTACACAGATGATAGTGCAATGGAAAGAAGCGGGGAAAGATTCTTTGAAATTTTTCGTAGCCGAACCATTAAAAAGATTTACACCAAGGTCTTTAAGTGAAAAGAGAGCACTGCCAAAGAGGTCTGGCAAGCTCTTCTATCAATAAAATAGTCTGCCACATAAATTTAGCCAAACCTTCAGCTTAAAACCTGATTAAAAGCTAGAAGGAACTTGTTTTGTTACCAGAGAGATCCCACCACCCCAGCAACCAAAGAGACTGCTTATAAAAATCAGTCAGGATAGAGACATTTTTAGAAATGTTTCCACCATCATTGCATCTCCTATACTTTTCCATGAGGCCATATACAAAAATTCAGGAAATACTTAGCATAAGAGAGAGCAGAGGTTCTAATAAAATGCAAAGTTGTGTTGAAATTATTTAGGGCTAGGGGCAACATTGAAACCATCTGTGTTTCTATAGCTGGCTGGTCAAGGCTTGTAGAAGACTCAAAGTGTTTATGTACCCTTATAAATTCTGTATTTAACTTCTTTCAAAATGTTTTTTAGTTAGAGATAATTTTGGTACAAGCTTTTAACTCTTTCACATCCCACCTTCTACCATTTTTGCTCATTACAGGTAGCCTCACAAGGCCATCAGACCTGGATGTTGGCACAGGGCATGTTCAGAGTGAAGACTTGACTTTATGACTGTACCAGAATGTGGATCTGGACTCTGAAAGCAGCAATGTTTGATAAGGTTTCAACAAAATTTCAAAAGCAAGCAACAGAAAGAAAACAGGAGGCTTTCCGCAGGTCACCATGCCAGAACATTATTTGTTTGGTTCTAAAATGGGATTAAGGCTGTAAAACACAAGTGTTTTGACAGCCTTGCTTCAAGATCAGCTGTTCGTGACATTTCCACCAGCTTGGATTGCTGCCCCTCCAGAGCCAGAAAACAGGTGCCTTCCAGTTTTGGACTTCACCCAAAATAAAAACAGGAGGGATAGATACTCGTACGCCCTCATACGATATTCACCCCTCCCCTGAAGGGCCCAATAAAGAGAGGAGCTTTATACGCTGCACACCAACAGTCAACAACTTCTAACAGGATGAAAAGCAAGGAGCCGAAGTGGTAGCCAGGCAAGGAAAAGAGCCTGTTGGCTACTTGGTCTTTTTATGCTGCAGAAGTCCAAGCGTCTGTGCTGCCTGAAGAGAGCAGGTCACAACCATGTCACAACCATTTGGACAGACCTGAGCCACGTTATTTAACCTTCAAACAGAAATCTGTAAAAAGAAATCAATAGGGATATTAGCCAGGTGAGTTAGCTGACCACTGCATGTGCCCTGTGCCTTTTTACTCCTCCAAAATACAACCTCAGATAACTGATCCATCATAGTAGGCTTGAGTTTCTATAGAAATGTGTGCTAAGTAGCTGAATAGCATTCAGGAATTGTTGTGGTCCTTCAGCCAAACAGGGATGGAAGAGAAAAAAAAAAAAAAAACACAAAGGGGGCTAGGGGAGGGACCAACAGCCCCGTAACCAACACTGCCTTTCCCAGATCAGTGCTGCTACTTGAAGTTTCAGCCACTTGGGTTGCAGCACAGTAACAAACTGAGGACACCATTAGTACACGTGTCCTGGGAAAGAGGTAGATGCTACTCCTGCTCAGCCTTTCCTCAGACATCATTTGAGCACTTTGAAGCTTCAAGGCATTTGAGCTTTCCAATTGTCCAGGTTTTGCCCGGTCTTGGACTGGCCAGGCAGTATCAACACCCAGCTGTAGGTTAACATCACAAAATCCTACTATCTGAATAGTAAAATAGCACAAAAAAAATCATAGGGAGCCAACACTACGTCACAGAAAAGTCAGCCTACAAGCCCTCATTGCAAATCTTTTATCTCCATCACAGAATAACCACCTCCTCTCCAAATACAAATGTTATCTATTACTCTCTAAAACATAAATATTGTTTCTGGTGGTATTCTGAATGAGATGGGGTGGCATAAAACACATTGGAAATTACACATGAACGTGCTTGTGAATATTTTCCTCATTTATGGTCAGAACTAAGTTTTAGTAAATATATTTATATTTCACTACTTCAAATAAGAAAACCCATCCAAGCATTACATGCATTCACTGAAAAAACATGCAACAGGTACACAGATGTGCAAAGGGAGGATCCTAAAGACAAAATGTCCTATCAACAAGGAACAGAACGTAAACTTCACAGTGAAAGTTTTAACTGAACACACATTTTAAAGTGCTTTGGATGAATGTGAACAAGCATTTTCTTCCTCTAAGAGCCATTTGTCAGACAGAAACAACAAAGTAGATGGAACAGGAAAAGCTGGGAAGTGGAAGAAGGGGACTTCTGGAGCAAGAGGAGGAGGTGTTTGGGGGACAAGAAGGGATGAGCAGAGGCACAGTTTGCACCCTCAGCCAGACATGCTGCCAGCAGGAGGAACAAGAGCTCGTGAGACACTTGCTCCCTTGGACTCCTTGAGAGTCAGTACTTGTCTCCAAAAGCTAAGAAGCTCTTGGATATTTCTGCAGCTTCGGGAGGGATACCTCTTTGAAAATACATTTGATTACTAGTGGCAAATGGTAAGCAGGGTCACAAATACAATCATTTTCCTTTCTGGTCAATATACAGACATATCAAGTAGTCATGAGTTTTATATAGTTTCCTATCTTCTGTGAATGAAGGAATAATTAATGAATTTCTTCATTCATATACAAAATACTTAGTGAAATTTAGCAGGGAACTTTCAGTGAAATTCAGTGAAAGCATTTATTTTATTTTCTTTCCCCTTCTTCCCGTGTTGTATAGCAACCTGGGAAACCAAAGCAGACCATGCTTTGAAAAACAGGACCAGAACGATTCATTAGGAGCACTGAAGAATGATTTTGCTTACACATTTTCCCCCCAGGTGATGCGCTGGCTGCGTGCACCTTACGGACCTACTCCTAAGGGACTGCATCAAAGAGTTAAAAGCACCAAGACCTGTTGCTCATTCAGGTGTGTGAAGTCAGACAGCTCCAGAGGGGATTACAAGTGCCATTTTTGCCACTGAATCTCTCCCACGCTGAGTACTGCTCAGCACACATGTTCACGCAATTGTTACCTTTTGGGTTTGTAGGTGTAGGACCATTTCTATCTCCAGTACCTTCCTGGAGGGAAACGCTGCATATTTCTCCTCTTCTCAGCACATCGAGAAAGGGATGAATCATTCATAAATAATTGGTTTATTTCCTCCCACATTTCCTCTCTAATGCAGAATACAATTTTTACGTGCTGCATATTGATGACTTGCGTAATGCTGTGATTTATAGCACTTGCTTCACTCCGTTTCATTGTAATTTTTTATTCTGATCAAATATGCTTTTTGCTCGATTTTTTTTTTTAAACTGTGTGGTTTTCTACAGCGTACCAATTTAAATAAAAAGTTGTGACATAAATGCGATAGTACTTGCTGGTATTTGAGTGCCTGTCGTGCATTTCGCCAGGAGATGGCAGCATGTTGCTGCTTAGTTGTAAGGGCTCTGTGCAAAATCCCTAAAGCAGAAACTTTAAGAGAAACAAAAACCCTACACAATAGTTTATTTCATTTTGTCAAATCCACATTCCTATACATTCTCTCACAGCAAAATACTCTCATTGTGTCGCTTGCAACCCTTCTGGGGCTGAGGCAAAGAGTTAAGTTCTCCTTGATTTTTTTTCTTTTTTTAACAAACTAATGTTTCACAGAAATTAAAAGATTTCTGGAAAGCAGAGATAAGCTGGACAAAGTCTGTTGGTACAGCCACTCAGAAAGGTTTGCAAATGTGGAATTCCAGCCCTGTATCTGCAGTTTTGGACATCATTTCTAGCAGCAAAACCAGCTCTTGTATCCTTGCCTCTTCAAAATTCTTGAAGACACAATATATTTTCCTGTTACCAAACAATATGCAGACATATATAACAATTTTCCTCCTTTCCTACTGGTATAACAGGCAGCAGCAGGGTATCTGTGAGCACACACCTAAAAATTTAAAATAATGGGCTCCCAAATTTTACTATTGCTAGATATTTTCCGTATGATAATTTTAGTAAAAATGAAATCAAAGTACAGATTTCAGTCACTCTAAATTCCTAACTCTGCATTCTCAGAACCAAAACATGCTTGATAGAATGAACACTGCTAGCTGCACTTCCAACCTCCTATAAGTAAGTCCTATAAGTAAGAATTGGTATTAAATGCTGTGGCCGGTAGGACAAAAGTGCATTTTTCAGTCCATCATATGTAAGGTTTGTTTCAATTTGTAGGGTGTGATTCTTTCAGGCTAGACACTGTAGGGCATGTCTATAACTTGAGTCTTCATAGCACATAGGCAGCCTTCTAACGTGTCCTCTTGTACCCTAGTAAAGGAGACTAGGTGTGTCCCTCTCACTTTCTAAGCTGCTGTATCAGCAGAAGTATATGTGGCTGGCCATTTTATGTAAGCACGAAAAGAGCGACCAGCTCGTGCATCCCATGTCATTTCGATGCTGTCGCCAGAATGACTTGGCCACTTCAAAATACACGTTAAGGAGCAAAGGATTTTTCAGAGGCGTTGTGCTTTTTCCTCACTTGAGGTGACCACATTAGCCTTTCCCTGTCCCCCCAGAAGTGGCCAAAATTCCACATGCATCACACAGCAAGTAGCAGCTGCTTCAGCACTTGTGAGAGGGAGCACTTCTGTCAAATATAGTGGTTTTTTATATTACAACAGATCACATACACACAACATCATCATAAAGCAAAGTCTCAGGAGGGTCTTCCAACATGTAAAAGCATATAGACTTCACAAATAAATAACTGCAAATGCCCTTGGTTTGGGCTTGTAAGGGTAGTTGGTATGGCTCCCATGCTGGAGTGGGCTCCTGTGACGGTGCCACGAGGTCCGCCCAGCCCACCAGGTCTGGGTGCCCAACCTGGGGCTTTTCCCTGCCTCCTGCTCCCCAGCGCTCCCAGTGCCTGCCAGGATGGGCACCCGCTCCCCCAGGCTCCTCCTTGCAGCTCCTCGAGTTATTGAGTCTCTGAGAGTCCATCTGCCAAGGAGCAGAAGTTGAAACCAGCTGCTCACTTGTGGAGAGCATTACCAGGCAATTATCGCCACGGACTATCTCAAAGAATCCCAATTTCAACATGCCTTTGAAATTCAGCCTGCTTTGAGTTGAAACAGATGAACTGTAAAAGCAAGATGCTCAAATACATTGTACTGCTAAGCAGTATTAATAGAGTAAAATGATGTAAAGACCCCCAAGGTAATAGCAATTTAAATAGTAAGACTTACAGCGATGAACAGCAATAAAAGGCCTGCATCAACCTAATATTATAAACACAGGCAAACAGACTTCCACTTCTCTGGCTTCTAGCTCTCCCCAATACATCCTAATTTCAAGTATGGCTTCTCAGTTCCCAAACACCTTGTATTCAACAAGGCCAATGACAATTCTTCCTCACTTTGATGCTCTTCTCGTCCTCTTCTCTTTGTTTCCTTTTTACTTTACCATTAATTTCCATTTCCTCCCTGACTTCTCTTTTCCAGTATTTCCTCCCATCTTAGTAAGTTTGACATATTGTAATACTCCTCTGAATTAGTATTTAACAAAGATGAGGTTAAAACAGGGCAACGGGATCTAATGTAATTATATTTAAAATACTGATAATACCGCATGAGCAGGCATGCCAGAACCCACCAGCTGTTCCTGAAGGTCCAAGCCAGCTTTCTGTCTCCTCACATTATAGCCCAGTTTAACAACTGTTGTAACGTATCTTAGGACAAAAAAATATGGAATCTGCTCCATTAGAACTGGAGCTCTAATTTATCTGCTTTCAGAAATCTATGTTGTTCTGTCATTTGAAATATAAATATTACATGTGGTGTTACAGATAACACAGCAGAGGTTTGATAGTGTTTGCTAAAGCAGAGGGGATTAGTTTTCATAACAAGATTCCTCAGAGCTGATTTTATACATGTGTATATATAGAGAATAATATATTATTTTATATATGGATGATACCACCAAAGAAACAAACAACGTTTGCTTAACTTTGAGTTATGCATGGGAAATAGTTTAGGATGTAGAAACATACAAGAAATTAAGCCACAGCTTAGCAGAAGCAAGAGATAACTGTGCTCTGTCCACCTAATAGAACAGCCATTGAGTTGCAGCTAACAGTATCTGATCTGGACAGTTTCAAATCGCTGAGGTTAACTGGCACCTAAGTGCAGTTAGAAAATAAACTGATCAATATTTATGAGGAGCCAACTTCTTGCTTCCTGTCCCATTATTGGGAATCAAGAACAGTGCCTACAAATGGAAGTGAGAATGAACTAGGTGTATGGATACAAAGAATCTGGATACTTGATTTTGGCTGTCTACATCTAAACATGCACCCTCTAAGTCCTTGCCCTTGGCTTTTCCTGGCTCTTACACATACCACTTTTCTTCATTGACTCGGTATCTGAAGAGGAGTTACGTCTCATCTTGGCATCCAGACAAAGCAATCTCTGGCAGCCTGCTATGCCTGCATTGTTTCAGACCTTCAGCAGAAACAATCTGACGTTGTAGAAGCAATCTCTGAAATTCTTAGATAAGTTAGCATTTTGTTCGGGGTTTTTTCAACCAAGAGAGATTAGTGGTTGCTTACTTAGAAACAACCTTTAGCTCTGCTGCTGCATTTTGTCTAGGTTAATAACATTTATTGTGTATACCACTTCTCCAGGAAGCTTCCACACATGTCCAACACCACCAGTGGAAGGTATGGCAATGAAGTATGCTTCAGTTCTGCAATCCAACCAGATTCAGCTGTGAGCGATGTTCTGGTGGAGTCTCTTACAAATACAGAAGCCACTAGCAACCATTAGCTTCAGAAAATGCTCCAAAACTTTATTTACGTGACAGGCTGATGGAGATGAAAATTTCCCACATTATGCAATATACAATGAACATCACCACAGCTAAAAATTAGATCTGCTCCACATTAAGAATACTTCAAACATCTTTACAATCCTTCATATTTTTTTCCTGATAAACAAAACATCTCAGACTATCTTCTAGTATTGCTTGTATTAGGCAACCCCTAGCCTTATGCAAGCATCTATACCTACAAAATTATTTCATTTAATCATTTATAGAACACAGTCAGGAGAGCTGAGAATTTTTTCCTCAACATTCTTTCCTTGTACACATGAAATGCTTTGGACATGAAGCTCAGTCAAAAGAGGTCAGGAGTCCAAATAGGCAGTACAGCTACTGAAGCCACCTGTGAGTGAAGCTCTGATGACTGATTAAGCTACAGCTGGACTTCAGTCCTTCCATGACTTCAAGCACAAAAGGTCTGAAGATGATTTTAAAAACCTGGCTTACTCCTGAAGGAGGAGGAGCTATTAGCAAGGAGAAAGTTTGTGGGCAAATAATCAGCTGAGAATAAAGGCCACGCTCAGGCAAACTGAAGGCACGATTGCCTGCAATTCCCTCTGAAGGCAAATTCTTGGCTCTCCCCACATCACTTAAGGCAACATCTAGCATGCATAAAGAGATCTGCAAGCAGGAGACACCCAGGTATAAACCAATTAGCTGTTGTCTGATATATATACACCCCCTGAGCTTATACTCTCCTTAGAATTGTGCAACACTTTGTGTTTGTTCTCCTTGGGAGTCCTTGAACTGCCTGCTATGCACTTCTCACCTGCCTTATCTCTGTAGTTTCACCTCTCTCGTTTTGCATGGCTACGTTCCCCGTGCTTTATTGCAGCTCTTTCTATCAGTTTAGCAGATTTCTCAGAAGCCTGAGCCACAGTTACACAGGCATGCTGTGTGCAAGCTGGGGCTCAGGTCACAGAGAAATGAACCCCGAGGAGGAGGATTACAGGTATGTCAGGCTGTTCTGGGGAAAAGAAAAACCTATTGACATTGCATTACGAAGACCTGTCTCTGTTATTGTCAAGTCACATTGCTGGGAGGGAGCAGAGAGCAACAACACACACTTAATAAAATAAAAGGACCTCTTTGCATCTTGTTCAACTCTGACACAAGAGTGAGAGCAGCAGACTCTCACTGTTTAGGAGCACTGATCACACAAAAGCAGGTAGAAGTACATAAACCTCTTCATTTGTGCTAAGTTAAGCAACAATAAGCCTACTTGTGCCTACAGATGGTTCAGTGCCTGTAACGTTGGGTTTGGGTTTTAATGCAGAAATATCTGAAGCTGATGGCAGCAATACTGAATGACCTCCTGCCTGCAGTCAGCGACTTCCTTTTGATACGAAATACACACTACAGAGCGACTGATCATGTTTTGAGTCTCATTAGGCAGTCACGAATGGAAGGAAGAGAGGCACCAAGTAGCTGTCTCTGCCCTGAGGAATAACTGCAGGATAACCCACAGCCAGCCCTGGTGGATAAAAGCCTGCACGCTCTGGGAAGGCGTCAGCACAGGAAAGGTTGTCAGTACGGCCCCTCTATGCAATGTGTGCCAGGCGTGGCACTGCAGGACAGACACAGGAAGGAACCAAAAGGTACCACGGACATAGCCATACACGTGGCACTGTCTCTCTTCTGAAAGGAAGAAATTATTTCTGTGCCTCACTGTGTAATCACATCCAACTGCGTAAAACCACTGCTTTATTAAACTGGATAGATAAATCCATGATTTCCACCTTCTGTGTGCTGACAGGCCCTTAAAAATGTTCCAGCGGAAAAGCAGATTTATATACCGTAATTGTCAACCTACTTATAAGTAGCATGTTTTTTTCCCAGTTATTCTTCTCGATCCTTTAATAAAAATAAGTTGACCTGAAGACAACGGGTCAAAAGCCACAGCTCAAGGCCATTCCGCGTAGGCAGAGCTCTGCGCTTGGACTGTTCCCTGTTGGTGCATTCACACATGGCCACTAAAATCAGCTTCCAGTAAAAGCAGATAAGGTTTTTCAAAGCCCTTTCAACCACTGTGAAAAGAAGGACAAGTGACAAAGCAAACAGAAGCCACCTTGCTATAATGGTTTTTCTTTTTTGAATGTCCCTGCATCTTTTCACTCCTTTCAGTAAGGCCTGTGTTGCCACACACATTGCATTGAGCACCGGTATCGACAGATTTCATCTGGAACATTGCTTTTTCCTAGAAAATTAATAGTAGTAAGAGCTTTCTAGAAGACCGTTACAAATGTTGTAGGAGTGTGGAAACTGCAGTTGCTAAACAAACATTTCTGGTGAGCTTTGTGGAGTAACTTTGGAGGAGTCCATACATACCAGATTACACATGCCTTTCAGGAAGAAACGTTTAACTACTTTTTGTCCCTCTGGTAAATTGATAGTCTATGTTTTTCTGTTATTAAAATAAAAAAATCATATCACTGGCCATAAAATCTGATCCCGAATGTATTGTTATTGCAGCATGAAATACAAAGCGTAGAGTTTATCGGTCAAACTCCTCTGGAGCATGAGACCTGCAAAGCGCATCCCAAATTAATGTCCACTGCTGCTTTGAAATGACTGGAAGCATACTGCTAATGGCAGGGCAAGGAGCATTATCTATTTACAGCAATGGTTTTGACTTCTAAAATGAATTTTGACCTATAGGCCTTTAAATACCACATGCTTCAGTTTTGCCGTGGAAGGTTTCTGCTCACTACGCTCCCCATTCGCACTCGGGCTGCGTCGTGCCGGATGTGATCTGATTAATAAGGACAGAACTGCATGGCTGCACCAAGTCCCAGGCTGTCTCTCATGATTTATTTAGTCCTACAACGAATATTTCCCTTGATTCATTACTTTATTGATGATATTTGCTGATTGAAAAGTTACAGCAGTACTTGTTTCCACTAATCATCAGATCAAAGAAGTCTGGTAAGATTTTTAATTTTACATAATGCTTTTGAGGAATTTTTTTGGATTCAAGAAAATTAACTTTACTAATCCACCTGGGCAAACCCTTGCTTTTCTGCCTTCCTCTCCATTGCTTACTAAAAATAAAAATTAGTGACAAGTTTTTCTTTCTCTAGTTCTGAGACTTTTAAAGATGGCAGAGGCTTCCGTGGGCCTTTTCAGCTTAGTCCTACAAATAAAGCTGACAGAACTCAGCAAGTGAGAAAAACGAGCAACACATTTCTCAAAGACCCAGTGCATGGAAATGAAAGCAACACGATACAGGTATGCCTCTTTCCACTGTAAGAGGCAGAAAACCTCTCCAGTGTCACCAGCTGGAACGCTCCTTCCCTCAGCTGGTCACTCCAGCTTTATGGGTTGGTGCCTCCACCGCCAGAGACCACATCTCCCATTAAGGCCAGCAGTATCAAACAGGCTGAAATTTTAAAGTCCTGTAACCTCAAGGCCATTGCAGACTAATTGCTACTGCACTTTCCAAGCAGAAGAGTGCTACTCACTACTTTGCCTGCTCCAGACCTTTCAAAGGTAGCATAGCATCACCGCTGTACTTCAGTTTTCACACACCAGCTTTATGGAGGGGTAAAAACTGAGGTCAACGCAGAACAAACCGCAGCCTGGCTCTACATAGGAAGAGGCAGCAGGCCATCCATCAGTTATTGCTGCTCTCCTTAACTAAGCCAGCTGCCCTCAATATGCCAGTTTCAGGCAGCTGGCAAAGCTTGCCCTGGTTGAGACAGGTTTTCCAGAGCAAGGGGCAAAGCAAAATAGTGTTGACTGGAATACGTGGCAAACTTCATTACAAACCCATGCCTGTACTCCTGGGCATCTTTTCAAGAAAGAATTTCTCCTAACTGGCTTTTTTTTTTTTTTTTTTTTGCCTTTCCCACATTTGCTCAAATTTCAAGCACCTGGTTTCCTGCAGCCACAAGGTTTTTCAAATAAAATTCCAGCAAATGCAAAATAAAAAGTAACAACAAATCCTACCTTGTTTCAGGGTTGACTCCTTAGTCTCTCTGATGAATTCCAAAGCTCTTCCTGCTCAGCATGAACCAGGCACATTGGCAGCAGGCTCTGCCAGACCTCCCAGATAACTCTCCTGGAAGCCAAGGCCTGCCTCTCTTCATCCACACAGAGAAGTTGCATCTCCAGGGGGCCAAAGCATTGCTCCACCCAAATTTCTTCAGTAATTTTGGTCTGGATTCTAAACAAAACCAAGAAGCTTGTATTATTTCCCCAGCCACAACCCTCCTAAAGCATTTCCTTCCTCCCCCAGCAGCTCCCCACCCACCTGGGCTGCAATTTAAAGGTGGATGCAGTGGGCTGGTGCCGGGCACCTGTGCCTTGTGCTGAAGGGCCGACAATGAACTGAGAAAGAACAGGAAATGGAGTTGATATGTAAAGAAACATAGGGAAAGAAACCAGGAGGGAGGGAGAGGAAGACTGTTTCCACTGCCCAAAATAAGATGCCAAAGAGCACAATCACCTTTACAATGAAAAATTATTTATTAGAAGCTAAGGATTTAAATGGTTGAGGGGTTGGCTGTTTTGTTTTGCCTTTTTTTTTTTTTTTTTGGTTTAGTTATTTTTACTTTTTTTTTTCATTATCATTCAAAGTACAACATTTGATATTGAGCGTCAAAGAAAACTTCTGAGTTATGAAGCAGAAAATATATATATATAAATACAAGTTTCAGCTAATGGCTGACTAAGTAGCTCACTCCAGGCTGCAGTGCCCTACGACACCTATCCCAAATTTAGCAGCAGCAGGGTTTGCATTACAGGTTCTACCTCTTTGATCTCCTCGCTGTGGCACTGAGTATAGGAAATCAGTAGCGTGTATTGTGCTTACTCGTCGCCTCAGCTGCCTAATGGCAAGCTTAGAGTTGGATCTGGGAAACACAACCCCTCCCATAGGGTACTGCCAGGAACGATGCGAGGAAAGCCCCAAGATTCCAGGCTTCCCTTGGAAATTAAAATGTCTTGTGAATAATTGCTTTGGCATTGTGGAAGATGATGAAGAAAACAAAGAATTTGCACCCATGTTCAGAAACAACCAATTATGTACTTAGCCTGGTAGCTGCATTATCTGTCAGCCTGCTATAACTGCTCGGATAACGTAACGCATCTTCTGGATGTTCTATGTGGCATTTATGTCACCAGGTACCATTGCGACATGTGCACTGGATATATACTTCGTATAAAGCTTGGGTAGAGCTCACTGGTGAGTCTCATGCAGGTGATGAACAGAGCAATGTAATGTGAAAATTGCTGGTAAATAATATGTAAGGAGATGCAGACCACAACGTCTTAATCACTGATTAAAATAATTGCTTATGTTGGAAATGATATAGAGAAAGAGATACCCATTTTGGTCAAATTAGCCAGAAAAAATGATGATTTAAAAATCCATGTTTGGCCTCTTTATAACCAAAAATAAACATTTTTCTCTATCTTTCAAAAAGTTCACTTGGGCATGTTATCATATCTGTGCGTTCCTTGACTAGCTAAAACTCTAAAAAACACTAAAAAAGTTGTATTTCAGTTGTCTTCCAGAGCTACCCAGATTCACCTTGATACTTAGTAATCACACGTGTTCAGGGCAGGTTTTTTTAATCACTCCCCATATGAAAGTTGACAGTAAAAAAAATTGCTTCTTTTTATGTAAGAGATTATGACTTAGAACTATAATAAAGGTGAAAGTGAAGTGGATTTGGAAGCGTTCACTGAACCAAAGATCACATTATATTTTCAATGCTAGATGAATGCAATAGCAAATTCTAATCTCAAGTCACAGCCTTCATTTTAGTACAGCTCTGTGATGTTTTTTTCATAATGTTAAGCAGGATTTTTTTAGCAGAATTACACAGCGTATATTTTTGTCATAATGCAGCTTTGCTTGTTTTGTCTCCAGTTTCAAACATAAGCAGCACAGTACAGTTGTAATGATACTGTTTATTCACATTCTATGGAAAAAAAAATGGTTAAACAATTTAAACTCTAACATTGTAAAAAAAAAAAATTTCAAAAATAAAGCTTTTTAGAACTTAAAACTAAAGGAAATTGGGCAGCTGCAACATAAATGAATCTCATGTGAGTGTCCCATCTGAATTATAAAATATTCCTTTGCAAGAAATTAACTGATGAAAGAATACATCCATTTCCGATGAGGAAATGTATTAATTCTGAAGGTGGAAAAAAATCTGAGAGCATTAGTGCAGGGACGCTCTGCCCTCAAACGCTACGATTGCTGTATGTGTATATGCAGTATACAACAACTCCAGCTAGTGTAACTTCTAAGACCAATTATAGTGAATAGCTCTTCTGATACAGTTACAGACTTGTTTTCTTTTAAAATTGAATTTTTATCATTACTTTTTCTCATTATGACATAAAATATTTCCCATGATCCTGCTTTCTACATGTCTAGCCATAGTTTATAAACTCTGGAAATTTAACTATTTTACTGATCCATCTTCTAGGTCCATTAGTATTAATTCCTCTAATATCTGCTCAGATATCTTGCCCGGAATTCGACTTTAACTAACAATTACTAATTTCCTGGATGTCCCTTCTTATTCTTTCATGTTTGTAAAAAGGTTTAAGATGTATTGATTACCATTACCACCTGCCTCTCAGTTTTAATTGGTGATCTGCTCTCACCAAGGCTCTCTTCCAGGAGTGCCAGCATGTCTAAAAGGTTTCATTTGGCCATTTGGTCTGGATATGCCCTTTTATTTACGCACAGATCTGCCCTCATTGGTAAAGTGTGTGATGAAGTGTCTGATACTTCACTTGCTTCATTTTTAAACTTCTCTGAATATATGTAAGCTATACGAATTCAGAAAGAGTTAGCGAGCACCGGTGAGTCTCCTCACTTTCTTTCAAATGGTTTTCAAGGTCAAAAATCATGTTTAAGCATACGGTGGGAAAACAGCTCAATACAGTGGTCACTCATAGCCTTCCGAAACCAAGCTTTAAATCTAAAGGTGTAACAACCCCCTTCGAGGAGTTGGGCTAGAATTTGTCAGTGCTACGGCACAGACCCATCACCTGAGCTAAAGCAGCAGTAGTAAAGAGCGGTAGCAGGCTGTTATTCTCTATTTAGACTACTCACAACAGAGAAAGGCAGTACGCTGGCTGCACTGAGAAAAAGAGTTAACTGATGTGATACAAAATTCCAGTGGAGAGGCAATCTCTGTCTCAAGCAAAGCTTACAGCTCAGCTTAATGACAACTGAGCACCTCAGATAAACGAGGAAACAATGAATGCAGAAAAAACAGAAGGCAAGAGGATGGAAAGCAAAGGGACAAGAAGTGCTGCTGGTAATGCAGGTGTAGAGAAAAAAAAAAAAAAAAAGTGAGAAAATTAAGATTTAGAAATTATAAAAAAGACCCTACGTAGGGTGAGAGAATGAACTAAAAGACTCTGGCAGCTATACTGGAGAACAAGAGGACCCAGAAGTAGCGATGCAGAGCAGGTCAGCTTGCTGACAGGCTTATTTTCTTAGTGTATAGTTAAGATATGTAGAGAAAATCAACTTGTAAAGGTTTAAAAAAGAATATTCACGTTGTCCAAATTAAATGAATAGAAGCAAGAAAATCGTCTGGCAACTCAATTTCTTAATGTCTCGGTGTCAAGTGTGCTGGGTCCAACTGGACAAAAAGTAGAAGCACAGACCACAAAAAATGGCAAAAAGGATTGATAATTTATTAGAGGTCAGAATGTGTAATAAAGTGAGAAACATATAAATTCAAATGAAAAAGTGGAAAAGATTCTTCAGCCTCAAAAAAGTGTATATGAAAAAAACAAACAAACAAACAAAAACAAGGCACTGTCTCTTTAGGATGAAGAAAGAACTGAAGATAGTCTAGGTGTGCCTTAAAATTCATCTTCTGCTTAGTTCTAAATACAAATGAAGATTCTGGATATCTGGCAAATATAACTAATATAAAGGACAGAAAAAAATGGAAATGGGAGTTTTAACGGCCACAACAAAATCAAAGTCTGACAGTTGGTATGGTCAGACAAGCCAAGACGCAGAAGTGGTGGCAAGCAACCTCCAGCCCCAAATTCTGAACCATCAGTCTTGGGAAACTGCAAGTCAGGAGGAAAGATCTGAAAGATCTGCTTGAGCGAGTCCAGAGAAGGGCTACGAAGCTGGTGAGGGGCCTGGAGAACAAGTCTTACGAGGAGCGGCTGAGGGAGCTGGGCTTGTTCAGCCTGGAGAAAAGGAGGCTCAGGGGTGACCTTATCGCTCTCTACAGGTACCTCAAGGGAGGCTGTGGCAAGGTGGGGGTTGGTCTGTTCTCCCACGTGCCTGGTGACAGGACGAGGGGGAATGGGCTAAAGTTGCGCCAGGGGAGTTTTAGGTTGGATATTAGGAAGAACTTCTTTACTGAAAGGGTTGTTAGACACTGGAACGGGCTGCCCAGGGAAGTGGTGGAGTCACCATCCCTGGAGGTCTTTAAAAGACGTTTAGATGTAGAGCTTAGGGATCTGGGTTAGTGGGGACTGTTAGTGTTAGGTCAGAGGTTGGACTTGATGATCTTGAGGTCTCTTCCAACCTAGAAATTCTGTGATTCTGTGATTCTGTAATGGGTCTGTACAGTCAGGAAGGGTGAATATGTAGAAGAGCAAATGCCATTCTGCCTGAGAATACAGAAAGAAAGAGAAATACAATAACAGCAAATGTGAGCTTTAGAAATGCACACAGCCTGAAGGACAAAAAAAAAAAGGAAAAAAGAAAAAAAAAAAAAAAAAGGTAAATAGAAAATTAGATTAATTTGTTGCATTGTGGTGTGTTTATTTTATTTTATATATATATATATTTTTCCGAAAGGTAGATCATAGAGGATGATGAATGTTTCATTACCTGTCTTTGATTAGGTTGCTAATTTTCTAGACAAATGAAATAGAGTCATCTATCAGGACCTCAATCAAAATGTCATTGGATGTCGGATGGGAAAAAATAGATATGCTGGAGAAGGTGATTAGGGAAAAAGTGGTGGAGAGGGTAAGGTACGGCTTAACAGGGTACATTGAATGTCTAGGATGAAATAACCAAAATTCTGGCACAGGGTTGAAGTTATTAGTTACAGCAAAGCAGAGGAGACAGACTTCAGTCACGTATGTGACATATTATTGAAAATGAAAATACGCTAACGCCATGTATCACAGAATGTATTTCCAACAGCAATACATTGAGCGTTAATGATGTTCCACATGACTACTACCATCTAAATTTGGATGTTCACACATCTTCAAGAAAAGCTTGTTCCAATGGAAACAGAAGGAAAGGTTTACTATAATGATACTGGAAATTGAGTGCTATTGTCTGAGAAACACTGCCTGGCTCACATAATTAGTAGCATTTTAGAGGAAATTTGTCTGCACCTTATCAATTTTTTGGGGTAGACATTACCAGAGGGATGAAGAAGAGCATGTTAAAAACAAGCCCCATGGCTGCAAAGGGACAAGCGTGTGTAAAACTGGGCATCAAGCACAGTGAATCTGGAAACTAGAAGCTAGAAGAAGGTTTTTGAATGCCAGAGGAGTTAAATTTTGGAACCACTTCTTAATGCAGTACGGGGCTCTCCCCACTCCTGGATGACTACTTTAAAGACGGAGCTTGAAGTGTTTCCCAAAAGGACCCACTGTCTGCAGCCAAAGGCGATGGACCGAACGGCGTGGGCTGCTCTCTCCAGTCCAGAATTCCTAATATCGGAAATGGAGTGAGGAGGACCAAGAAGAGCAAAGGTTGGAGCTGGTGCTTGATATGCACCTGGAGTACTTGGAAATTAAATTGGGGTTGAACAACAGATGACTTTGATGCTTACTACAGGTTTTACTTGTTTGTCCTTGTAAAAGACTTGATAAATGAATAAAAATCACTCTTGACTTTGTGCACAATCACTAGAGACGTGCTAATCAGGTGTTTTTCACTGTCTCATAACAGCTGGGATGGTTCACTAGGACCTTAAACTGTAACTTTAGCTTTTCCACAGCTGGATCACCAAGCCACTTCTAGAGAGAAAGCAGGATTACCTCCTGCAACTCGTATTTCCCAAGTTGAACCAACTATTTGTTACTGTGCCTTAAAATTAGACCAGAAAATTTTCACTTCCCCATTCAGACGACATTTGAAGATCATGCTAACAACCAAAGCCAGGGGGTGCAAAGCTCAGCCTTACATTCTGTTCTTAACCACCGCTACCGTGACTTTTCTGGGGAGTAATACAAATAACAATACCACTTACCACTTACTGTGCACGGTACTTTTCATCTTCAAAGCGCTTTACAAACATTTATGGGTAGTTAATCTGGAAATAGTATGATTTAGGGCGAGCTTCTGATAGCTTGTGTGACAAAGTTAATGCCATTTAAATTGAGTCTGCCCGCCTTTAATAGGATAGAACTACAGCGCTTCGGTTTAACCACTATTGTTCCATTAAAAGCCAATTACAGAAACTCAGCTCTCCTTGAATTTATGGAGGCTTTTTCATTTTAAGAAAGATCTATCTCAATACCTCATCCGGCTTCGGCCTTCGTCACTCCGGCTAATTGCACGGCGCTTCTCGCCCCGCTGCCTACCGGCATGACGGCTCACGGGGAGGCGAAACCCCCCTCGGGGGGCTCGCAGGCGCTGCCGTCGGGCAGCAGAGGGCGCTGGCGACATGTCCAAGTGTCGCCGGAGCCACTTCGGGTCGCGACGGCCCGGCTGGAGCCGCGACGGGCGGCACCGCCGCTGCCTGCCCCGCTCCGCGTCCTTCTGCCCCAGGCGAGGCGATAACTGCTGCATTGACACGTGCCGGGGGAGAGGGCCAGCATCACAGAAAACATCGTTTTAGGGTAAAAGCTCTTAAACACGGAGGTGTGGGTTTGGTGGACAGCCAGGGGTTACGTTCGGGGCTTCTGGGGTTACGTTCTGATAGGGAAGCCCTAACATAGCTTGCAACTGTTATTCTGTAGTAAAAGACCACTAAAATAAACATTTTATGTGAACTTTTAAGTAGTGTTGCAAGCTACATGGATTATCATACGTTGCCTCAGTGGGTACTTCTCCGAATCTTAAGTCTGATGCATGTGAACCCATTTTGGACTTGTTCAGCTTAGATGTAGTCTTCTTCCCTACACCTGAGCGTATTTTCTGGACCCAAACGAAGGAATGTGGTCGGTGGCTCGTTCATACCCGCATGACACACTCGGGCACCCAGCCGCAGGGACACAGCATACAAATAGGTACAGCTGCTGTCAGGTAAACTCATGTGCAGTAAAAGCGTTTCCAAAGCTCCTTCCAGTGGCAAATATTTTTGAAGTTGAAGGTACGAGGGTACTCAAAGAGCACTGGCGTGTCGCACCCCACACAAACTGCACGCTCAGGGTGATGCTCGGGGTAACAGCGCTCCCACCACAGCCTTGCATGCTGAACATGGCCTGGCTTTCTGCCAGCCCCGGGCACCCTGGCCTCCACAGCAGCCCAGCGAGCCCAGAACTTCATTCTCCTTTTGAGGTTGCAGCTTGAAAGCACAGTAACAGGTTCGCTGCTGTAAACATCACACATCTTGAAAGTGGATGCAGAGAGTGCTCATTGAGAGTTGTGCAAATGGAGGTTGGAAATTAGGCCAAATTTCCTCTCAGAAAGCGTGGTCAGGCATTGGGACAGGTTGCCCAGTGAGGTGGTGGAGTCACCATCCACGAGGGTGTTCAAGGAAAGGTTGGAGCTGGCACTTAAGGACATAGTTTAGTGGGTGATATTGGTGGTAGTGGGGTGGTTGGAGCAGGTGATCTTGGAGGTCTTTTCCAACCTTAATGATTCTGTGACTCTGTGATTCACAGACTTTGACCATTAAAAGGACTGCACCTCAGGCAGGAGGTGGGTGCTGCAGCCCTCACCGCCTCCCCTCATGTCCCAGCACCGAGTGCCCTCATGCCCAAATGCCATTGCCCAGACTCGTGTGAGAAACCTGCCGAGCCCCTCAGCACCCACAGGGACCGGCCGGGCACAGCACCCCGGGGCCCTGCGGGCACCCCGGGCCTCGGCTGGGCAGGCGGGAGCAGGCTTAATTCCCCCGAAGAGCTCCGCTCCCCCCGAGGGTGGGCAGGGGACGAGGAGGGGGCCCGGCCGGCTCCCTGCGAGCGGCAGCAGCCCTCCGCCCGCCTCCCCTTCGGCACCACGCCGGCCTCACGGAGCCCGCCCCGGCAGCGGCGGGCGGGCGGAGGAGGAGGGGGCGGCCGCTGCGGCGCGGCTTTAAACTTGCCGGCAAAAGCCGGGGCGTCGGGAGCGGGAGCCCCACCACGGCTCTCCCCCAGCGGGGGACGCCACCAGCGCCATCACCACCGGGCTACGAGGAGACCCCTCCGGGCCGGCAGCGCTCCCGCCCCCTGCCCGCCCCCCGCCCGCCATGGCCGCCCGCGGAGCCGAGCGGCGGGGCAGAGCCGGGGGCAGCGCCGGGGGCTCGCCGCCGGCCCGCAGCGCCCTGTGAGGGGGGCACGGAGCCTCCCCGAGCCCCGGACGCCCCCCTCCGCGGCGGGGATGCGCCACGGCCCCGCCGAGGGAGCCGCCGCCTAGACCGGCAGCCGCCATGGTGCCCCTGCGGCCCCTCGTCGTGCTCCAGGGCGTCCTGCTGCAGCTCGTAAGTGCCCCCCTCTGCTCCCCCCCTCCAGGCTCCGGACCCCCCTCCGCCCTCCCCTCAACCCTCCTTTATTTATTTATTAATTATCTTCCTCTATTAATTACACCCCTTCGGGCCAGGGGAGCGCGGGGGCGAGGCCCGGCAGCGCCCTCCTGAAGTTTGCCGCCGGCCCCCGGAGCGACCGCTGGCTGCCGAGGGGCTTCCTTCTTCCCTTTTATTCCCTTTCCCCCCCTTTTTTTTTCATATAAATCCTGTGGTAGGGGAGCGGGGCGGCCTCCGGCGGGACATTTCCCTTCGGGGCCAGCGGCCGCAGCCGAACCAAACGCGTTTTTTAAGACTTTTTCCCCTTTCCATCACTATTATTATTATTATTTCGGGAATTCCGGGTTGCGGCAGCCCGCTGCGTGCCCCTGTCACCTCCGCTTCGTGCTGCAAAACTTCTGCCTCTCTTCCCCAGCCTCCTCGCACCTCAAAGTTTGTCACCGAAGCCAACAGGGAGCGTGTAATAAACCCTGAAGGGATTAACCACCCTCCCTAAGAACCGGCTCCTAACGTTGCAGCGTGAATTGATTGATTAGTTTTCGAGGAAGCTTATGTCAAATTCTAATCCGTTCTCTGGATTGTGCTTGTCGTGTAACGTTTCTCGCTCCCGCACTTTATCGTATAGCAGCGAGGCGCCGAGCTGCAGCCCTGCGATAAGGCACCCGCGCCGCCACCCTTTCGGACGACCAAAGGCTGTTGGCATCCTTCGCTCGCACGGCGGCTCCCAGCTGAGCAAGGCAGGGGTGAGAGGTGCGGATGGGGAGCACTGAATGGATGACCAAGTTGCTGAGCAGAAGGGGACCGAATAGCAACGCTCCTTCCTCGCACCTGCGAGCCCTCTCACACATGCCCCGTTTTATTTATTAGACAGATAGCAGAGGGATTCATTAAAGCTTGTATCACGAGGGATCGGTTGTGTGGATCGTGTTTCGGGTAGCGTGGTGTGGTTACTTGCTGCGGTGCTAAACGCGCTTTACAGGGAGGCTGGCTGCTTGGAAGAAGCAAAGTTGCTGTCTCGCACGCAGCCAGTGCAGGTTTCCAGGTGGATGTGGCACAGAACTGGTGCAGGAGTGCTCAGTTTCCTGCTTTCCTCACATACAAACCAGCAAAGTTTTGCTGACAATTAGTTTTATTGCTTGCACAAGTTAGTGTAAGTAACAAATTAAAGCAAAGTGAGAATGTTTGAGATTTTAGAGGTGTTTTAGGTCTGCTTTTTAGTGCTCATCTATTACTAAAAATATGTGTGAAAACACGTTGGCATGCGTTTCCAGAACATCTGGTTAACTTCTGGTAAACATCTGGTTAAAGCTAAAGCTTATTATACGTTGCAGGCAAATATTTGGTGCTGGTGGTGATACACAGAATACAAGTCTCTGTGCTGTTCCCTGCTCTCTGTGCAATACTTGGAGTGCCTGGTGGCTTCCTGGAATCTAATTAGCAGTTTCAGCAGGCAGGAATCGGTGATGCTAATTCTCAACTGTTTCTTAACCAACAATGAGTATGGTTAATATTAATTAAAATGCAGACTGCTCAGCATTACAGCCAACAAAGAAAAAAAAAGTGGCTTGCAGTGTTGTAATACAGCAGCACTCTAGAAACCCAGAAGTGCTGCCATCAAACCCTTACTGGTGGCACAGTCTTAATTTTTAAATGCAAACAGGCTTGGTAGAATGCAAAACATCTTTGCATCTGTATTCTACATTTTAATGAAGCCAGAAGTACTTTTTCATTAAACCTCAAACTCTTGCTTGGCTTTTAAATACAGAAGTGTGTCATCTGTGTGCCCACTGTTTAAAGATGCGCAGATGTGGGGTAAAACTTCATAAATTTGAGGAGATGCTAAAGATGCTGGCAGAAAACCTCACTGCATTTCTGAACAGCGTTAGGTGACGGTGTTATATACAATACCGCTCAATCAGAAGTTCATGTTTGGTATTTTCTCTGTGAAGTATGGTTACATTTTTGTAACACTTTCCTGGATTATTATTTTTAACTAGTGGATGGCGTGCCAATGACACATGCAGTATGAGCACGGCTGTATCTCTTAAACTACCTTGCATATTTGGGTATGTAAAGCAGTAAGGCAGGAAGCATGCTGTTGTGTCAGGTTGAGGTGCTAACTGGCGTCTGTATAAATGCATTCAGTTCAAAAGTGAATTTTGCCTCGTGCTGTCAGTATAGATCAAAAAATAATTTGCAGTGCTCGGTCAGTGTGTGTCCAGGCTGTTATTGATAAGAAGCCCCAAAACTGATACGCTGTATTGTCACTAGGAGATGCTTTTCCTTTACTGTTAGTCATCAGTAAGCTTTTTAATTTTCACATAGCTGCTGAATACCTTGTTAATTATCTCAATATGAATAATGGAGTTCTACATATTGGAAATTGAAAAGACTGAGGTATTGGGAATTTTCATTTTAAGGAGATCTTATTAAAATACATGCCGTTAATATTTGGTGGTTCCATGTTCCTAATTTGCACTGTTAAAATGCCACATTTCATATCATTGTTTAAAATAGCTTATGGGGTCTTTAATATGTACGAGACTCGCCCTTTGCTTTAACAGGGGGGGAGCAGGGTGCTGTATGCGGGGTTTGAATCAGCTCGGGTCTGCTTTCGCTGTAGGTGGGTGGTGTAAGCAGTTCTTTGACTTGGCGAGGGGCAGGGACAGAGCAGCACTCGCAGGTGGGACCCGTGGTTCCATAGGGTATTCAGGTGCCTCAGCTGTGGGGTCGCTCCTGATCTCGGCCGGCTGGAATTAAAAAGGGATTGCAGCAGCATTTTCCAGTGCCTATAGCTAAAGTTGTGTCAGCAGTCCTCTCAAGTAACTCGCTTCCAGTGTTAGCAGTGGGCAGAGCTGTCACCATTTATAAACCTAGCAAGTTAGTTATTTTACAAACACTTAAAACTGTGCTTTTGTTTTTGTTTTGTTTTGTTTCCCAATAGCGTTCGGATAGATGAGAAAAAAATAGAGTGACAAATTATATTATTTCAAGATTTTTCTCCACGTAGGCTGAATATAGCATCTATTTCTGTGAATTTCAATGACGCTTTGTTTTGGCCTTTGTAAGGGATGACATTTTTACCTATAATGAATATAATTTTGCCTGACAGTTAAGCCAAAAATTTTACAGCATGATTTTAAAACAGAGTTAAAAGGTCTTAACAACTTAAGTAAGAAAGAACATTTCATAACATGCTGTAGTACAAGACAATGCTTCGTCAGCAGAAATAGCTCAAAAACTGAGATAAAGCTGCATTTGCATTTAAAATATTTATATTACGTGGGGCATAGAAACAGAAGTGTGTTTCTCTTGGCTTCTTTAATTTTGTCACTGCCACCTTGCAGACTTACAGTGTGTAACGTGCCAGTGCAGTGAGAATCAGAAATAGCCACCATGTAAAACTCCAAACTTTGTTTGGGAAAGGTAAATGCTACCCTCTGGTCATCAGGAAGCACACAGATGAAATTCCATCCCTCTTAATTTCATTATTTGCCATGAAATACATTCAGCCCGGCATTCCTTTTGTTTTTGGTGTTCTCGGTGCTCTAGGACTGTACACCCGCATCTTATTCTGGTGTAATAAGGTACTAGAAGTTATCCAAGAAGTGAAGGTAATTTGAAGTTAAGACAGCCCAAGAAACGCTGGTTTCAGCACTTTGGGACTTCCATCATCCCAAAAGAGTATGCATCAAGGTGGATGGGCTAGGTGTAGTTTAGGTAGGGTGTTTAGATGCCACGTGAAACTCAGCTTGGATCAGTGTCACGTCTTTTAACCCAGTTCTGTTGAGCTGGTGCCTGATGTTTTTCATGGTTTATTTGTAGATTGACTGGGGCTCAGGAAGGTTGTGGATCCTATTTAAAAACTGTAGAGCAAGTCAGTTTGAGTGATGTCTATGAGACCACAAGATAGCCCGGGACCACAAGATAGCACGGGATGCTCAAAATCCAAGCCTCAGTCTTTCCACTTGGAACATGGAGAGCATTTGTCTGCCACTGTAAAGAGCCTTGGGATCTGCCTACCAGAGATGTGCTGTAAGGAATTTATGTTACCTGTATCGTAGTGTAACTGCCAGGGAAGCTAAACAGAGAAGTCAGTGGAGCCCAAATGCTAAGTTGGTAAATTGGGATGCACTGGTCAGTCCCACCTTTCTGCTTGCTTCCCGAGCCTTGGTTTCAGCAAGGAGGGAGTTCAGAGTTGTGGGTCAAAAGGAAAACACATCTAAAAACATATCTAAAGAAAAACACATCTAAAAGCAAATGTACTTCACAGGACGGTGCATTTTCTCTGTCAGTCTGTCTCTAGTCTTGATTTTTGCCTGCCTATCTGTAGCTCACCACTTAGCTATTCCCAGTTATAAAGCAAAACGACCGGCTGTGACATTTCTACTGCATCACAGGGGAAGTTCCCATTTACGTGACTCTGATGTGTTCACCCTGACCTCGATTTCCAAATGATCTGGTTTGGACCTTTGACCATAATAGGCTAAATATCTTTGTGTATGTTTCCCCTTGCCCCATCCCTTGTTCCCATCTCATTTGCATTCTCTTCCTTTCCTACCCTGTCTGTGGCTGTAGTTTGTGGTTTTCTTGGGTAGGTAAAGAATTGGTCAGAGTTAAAAATGGGAGGACCTGTACAGAAGCAGAGCATCAGTAGTGTTAAGTCCCTGTCAGTCACGTTTCACCCTCTTGGAACCTCTCTTCTGCAATTTAGCACTTCCCACACTTGCAGGCTTTCTCTGATGCTCTGTAAATTCAGCCCATCCATCAGCCGTTGCGCTGTGGCTCACTCTCCAGACACTCACTGTGCCATTGCCGCACTGAAAGCACGCTGCTGTCTGCCTGGAGTCCTGCAGCACGGCCGTGCCCGCGTGTTGTGTCGCGATACGATACGCACATCATGATACAAGCCAATGGGGCAGCCCCAATGCCAGGCTGCGGCCATGAACCCACGCCGAAATCTAGGGGGTTGTCAGCACGCTGCTGGATGAACAAGGGGTGGAAGGGGTGGCTGGATGAGTCTGGGGATGGATGTCTCACCAAAGCCGAGGTCTGCAGGTCAGGGCACAGAAAATACTGTAGTTCCTTCACTGTAGGGGATCTCTTGTGGCTGGTGTTGTGGCCAGCCATTGGTTTAGCTGCAGCTAAAGCTTATTTCAGGGCTGGAAGGACAAGGAAACATCTTAAGATGGGAAGAAGAAATGAAGAGCTATGAAGATGGATCCACATAAGACCAAGTAGTTGTGTCCTTGTGACAGACTTTGGTGCTGGTACAGTGCTCTGTTCCCCCTGGGATGGCAGCGCTTGCTGTAAATACACAATTTGAGCAACTTGACTATAACTTAAAGTGGAATTATTTGTAAAGAGCTTTAAGAGCTGGAGTTCTCGAGCTCAGGTTTTCTATTTGTTCCAAATGACTGGTAGCAATATAAGTTACTAATAGCAGGCAAGTGAAAATGTAAGAATAGGGAGAAATAAAAAAATAAAACTAAAAATTGAATGTCTCAAGAAGCAGTTTTTATGTGCGCTGGGACCAATTGTGGTTATTGTGCCATTACAATGAAGAGTTAAGGTTATTTAGAGCACTTTAGTTCTGCTTCCCCAAATCCAGCATGTTTGGCTTATGTTTGTGATGAATAACCATTTGAGAATTTCCTGGCTTTACAATACTTGGGTTTGGTGATGACCGGGTATTTCTGGAACCATGAATCACCAGTATAAACTCAACCTGAATTTCATCGTGCTGTAGCCAGTATCTAGGAAAATAAAGCACTGTGCATGGATGTGCTGCTGTATTTGTTCTGTTATTGTGTAGTTTAAGGGCTTTGGCGAAGGAGCTGGCTGTGCTTGAGGCTGACCTGAGGAAGAGGAACACTGGGACTTGGCTGTGGGAGTAGGAGGTGAATATCAGAGAGAGGAAGATGATGGAAACCAAACAAAAACCCTAATGGGCCGGTGGAGTGACCCCGAGCAGTCACTGCAGGAGGAGAGGAACAGAGGGACCGAGAGGAGCAAGGTCTGTTTGCCCGACCTGTTCTGAGTCTTTGCTTGTACAAGTGCAAGAACCTGGTGGTTTCCATCAGCAGTTCTGGGCACTGATGCTTGGTTTTATGCCTTGAAAAGGGAGTGGGAACCACAAAGTTGAGCATCCCAGCATGGTAAGTCATGGACCCTGAAGTTTTTTCCTCTAAGGCTGGCTGCTCAGCTTTTTTTTTTTTCTTGTTTATTTCTCTCCCTGCAAGCATCTGCTGGCTGCTTCTGTTGTTCATTATGTGTGTCTGGCAAGTTGGAGTTGCTGTTCCCCTGGCGGGTCTCATGGCCAGTGATTTCCCTCCAACCTTCAGCTGCAGCTGGTACTACTGAGTGTCTTCCTCCACCACTGCCAGCTTAACCACCCGTGGGATTCCCAGCCCAAATTTTCTCCTTACCCCAAGCAGTTGGGTTCTTGTAGTTCCCACAGGCTGGTTACTGCATTCTTCAGAGACTGTAGTGCAGGAACTGGTACGTGATGGTAGCTTTATAGTACTCAGTAGCATGACTTCGTGGCACTTCATAGTCAAGAGCTGTGCACTCATTTTTTTGCAAAACCAAGGACCAAAGGCTGGCTGAACATAAACCAGAGCCTCACGGTGTGTTTGTCACTTTTTGCCCCCAGTGTGCCAGGAGAATGTCCCGCACTGCTGACCCTCCTTCCAGTGGCCTGCCTCAATACAACAGCAGGGGCAAGGATGAATTTGTCAGAGGAGAGGCTGACTTCTCCGGTGTGTTTGCATCTGTAGTGTATGACCACATGTTGATTCATACGACTTATTGCTTAGGGTTTTTAACCCATTAATACTTAGGTGGCACTGCAGATGTTTTCCAAGTGGAACTGCAGTGCTGTACCACGTGCGTTTAGTGCCACTAAATGTTGCTGAGAGACAAGAATGGCAAAGTTTGTGCATAAATCTGTCTGTACGGCCTTCAGATGTAAGCACAGAAGAAACCAGTGTATGACGCCTGGTTGTTGGCCATGTAGACATGTTCTGTGTTTTCTCATGTAGCAGAAGTTCGTGTTGTCTCTAAGAAACAAAACTCCATTTCCAGAATGTTATCATTTGATTTGGGGATAATTATAAAACCTGCTACTTCTGTTTTACTCTACTATGGATTATTAAAACATGTTCTTAGTTTGGAGCCTTCTTAGTTTAAAAGCAAAGAAAACCAGTAAGATACTCATTAAAAAAAAAAAAAAAAAGAAAAAAGAAAGAAAGAAAAAGGTGTGTGGAGTTCTTGTTATTTGTTTGCTTGGTTTTTGAGGAAAGCACAGTAGCAGCTGAAGAGAAGTGCTGGAGACAGGCTTTTTTAGAGTGACACAATGGGAAGCAAGGGACGGGCAAAACCCAGTCCTTCAGTTTCTTGAGCAAACAACGTGCAAGGGAGAAGCCGAAAGCCTGGTCTGTTTTCCACTCATTAAGCTAACAAAATGCTAATCAGCTTTGTGGAAAGATTCATAGAAGATAATGTTACCTTTGTTGCTGTGACACCGCTGAAGGGTTATCTGGTCTGTTAGCCTGGTCCTCATTAATTTAGATGATTGAAACAGTTATATACAGCAATCACTAGCTAAATTGCACCTTTCTTTTAAAATGGATGACGTTTTGCCCATTGTTTAATCTCAATGTTTTGATCGCTCAAGGCAAAGAAAAGACTGACATTAAACTCCTTGTTGGGTTGGGATGGATGCTGTGGTACTGCTGGAGATGGATGCCAGACTCAGGTTCATCCCCCTGCTGATCGCTTGTGTAGCTTGGAATTGGTTGTAGTTGTATAGCCGTGGAATTAGTCTGCCATTCCTGGAAACATCAAAATTTGAGTTAGTTTTGAATCCCACTTCAGTCTGCTCTGTTAAAAGTCATAGGATCAGTTAGGCTGGAAAAGACCTTCATAATGGTGAAGTCCAGCCATCAGCCCAGGCACCGAGTCCCACCAGGCATTCTCTGCCTCCTGGAGATGTCCACGAGATCCAAAGTACAGCAGCCGGGACCAGGTAGAAGGACTGCCTTCCTTTCTACTGCCCAACTGCACGTTTTTGTTTGTGTGTTTTTAAAGCAAAACATACTCTATCTGTACAGGAAACTAAGGAGTTGCAGCTACCTTTCCAGGATCTCCTAGTGGTCATCAGTTCACACCATCCTGAGAGCTGTCTGTCTGAAATGCCTGGTAGCAGGACAATCCAAAGGCCTTATCGATTTGAATCAGATCGTGTAATGCACTTCGAGAATATTTCCGTTTAAAACTATATAGTTTTTGACTCTGTTCTTAGCACTGGGACCGGGGAATTAAACTCCACATTTTATTTAACAAAACACTTTTGTGAATATTGGATGGGATCTGTTACTCTGCGTGCGCTAGAGTCAAGGTTCAGTGTTACTTTTTTTTTTTTTTTTTAACTACTTAATGTTGAACAACTGGGGAAGGAAGGAATCTAAAATACCTAACTTTGTGTTATGGTGACCAAGAATACCATTTTGCAGGAATTTTGCCTTCTGGTGAGGTTTGCAGTATTCTTTCAATGAACAACAAATTTTATTTTGGTGGAACAACAAAATTAATACGTGAAAAATAATAAAAAAAATGTAATAGTTTTTGTATCTTTCTTTGGGTTTGATGGATTGCATTGTCTTGTCCAGATCAACAACTAGACTTTATTTTTATTTCATGTCAATAAAGCAGATAAATGTAAATAAAATTCAATTTTGTACTATTTAGATATGACAATTGTAGTGCTGATAACGCAAACCAGTAGTCACTTTACCTGAGTTGTCCTGAACCAGTGATGTTCTCTGAAGGCACTGAAGGATGTTAGTATTGAGATAAACTGGTCTGTGAGCAGGCATTAATAAGCCTTCTCTACTCTGAATATGGGCCCTGTACCCTGACTTCTGTCTTCCCACTACCATTATTTAATAGGAATGTAATTATCTTTGAGACCACCAGGTCTTTTTGATCTAGTTGAAGTGCACAGAATGGTTGAACAGTTATTAGAGAAGGACTGACATATAGCTGCAGCAGCAGCATCATAGGAAGCTTGCTTTTTTCATAGAAAATGGGCTAACACAATATTCTAAACAGAAACTAATCTGAAAGCCAAAAGAAACCTGCATCCTGATCAGAAGTTCTTTAGCACTTCCTGGGACAGCCACATTTCAGGGATTTGGTTGTTTTTGTACAGGCAAGTAGAGGCCGCAAGACATTTTAATCTTTGCTTGGCTTTGATGAAAACGTGGGCTACTGCATAATTCATCTGGTTCGGGTTCCTCTTCAAAATACTCAACTGGAAAAAAGTAATCAATTTTAGTCAGGCAAAAAAACCTACGCTAATACAGAGGTTTTGCTCACTTCCTCAGTTTAAGAATAACATCTTAACTAAAAGCGGTCAGGCGTTTTTCTACAGTTCTGGAAAATTTCAAGGTCTGAAAAGATACTACAGAAGTTATCCCTGTCACAGCTTTGAATTAAACACCTGCAGTTTGCATATCGTGCCTGAGATGGCATTCAGGAGAGCTCACTGCACATCCATACCTGGTAAGATCCCAGGCAGAAAGGAGCAGTGACTTAACTGTGTCCCTTTTAGAAGCTGCAGAGCCTTCCCCCAGGAGTGCTTTTTTCCTCTTGAGTCCAGCAGCCTTGCTACATTAAGCTGTTTAACTTAACATACAACAGCTTTTAAGGGCTGATGAGTAAATCGGTGATACCTACATTGTCTATGCCCAAATGAATTAGTGGTTATCCTAGTTTATGGTACTGGAAGGGAAAGGGAGCCTGTGTCTCTCAAGACAGTATCATATTTACCCAGGTAGACAGTATATTTCATGAGGGTGCTCAGTCCCTTCCCTCAAAGCTATTTAGATTCACTTTTTGGAGGAAGAGAGAATACACACAAATTTGGCAGTGGGATATGCCAGCTGAAATTCAGTGAGGTCAGAAAGGTGGCTTTCCTTTCACACCTACCAGGAGATGCACAGAACACAAAGCGGTGGAGGACTCACTGCAACCATTTTTCCTCCTTCTTTGACCTTAGTATAAGGTGTGTGAAAACCATGGCCTGGATTGGATCCTTCAGCAGAAATCGATGCAGAAATGCCTGGACTTGTGTCCCGACAGAGCCCATACACGGAGTAGGGCTGATGTCCTTGGTGAGATGGGCTCCAAAACAACTAAAGGCAATTTTCTTCCTTAAAACATAAGGACTACTTGGGTCGTATGTCTTACAGGGTGATTTTAAAAGTTATAGATTTAGGACCTAGGCATCCCTTGCAAACCTGTGAAAAGCTGTGTGCTGTCTCTTGAGCTCTCCCTATTCTTGCGGTTCACTTCAGAAGACAGACACCAGGCAGAGGTATCCAATATCTTCCTGCAATGTAGGATTGCTGCTGCATTACGCTTCCTAGTACTCTTCCTCAGCTTGTTTTAGGTCTCACAATAGTCCCTAGGAAGCTTCAGAGCTGACAACATTGTGTTGTGTAGTAAGCTTTTCCTAATATTCATAATATCTCCTAATATTATGCACAAAGTTTTAATTCCTTCCTGTTACGCTTAGCTATCATTTTTTTTTACCACTATTGATATGCTTTGCTGTAGGCTGCGTTACTTGCCTGTTCCTGGGGACTTTTTCCTCGAAGAACCACAGTGGTGCTGCTGTGAGTCACATCAAGCTTTGCCTCTCTGTTGATCTCTGTTACTGAGCATGCATGTTTGGAGTGACTTTTGTCTTTTTTTTGTTTCTGACTCCCATTGGCGTTCCCAGAGCCTCTTAATGTAAAGATATCTGCAGGGCCGACAGTCAGTATTAAGACAGCTTGTTAGTGTTAAAAGATACCATCTAAGCATATAGGGCTGTTAGAGAATCCAGCAATTTTGCAGATGAAGAAAATTGGTTAGATTCAGGAGGAAGACAGTATATTCTGAATGATACTCTTGGCCAACTCTTCTTTTGAATAAAATAACAAATGCACATCTGAAACCAGTGAAATTAAATACCTTGTACTTTTATCCCAATGTTTTCTTTCCTGCTCTATCAATAGTGTATTTATTCTACTTCAAACTGCAATGTATTCACTACCATATGTTTTTATCCAACTCTGGACACCAGCAGTCAGCCTGTGGGAGTGGCACACTGTGTACACCAGGCATATATTCTGAAGGTTTGAGCTACGTGACTGTATTAGCACTATGCGCAAGCTAATGAGCACAACACCAAAAGGTAGGATGAGAACAGCTACGCAGTTTTGATCAGTTTAGCACTCAGGGAGCATGTTCTCATATCTAGCCAGAAACATCATTACCAATCTCCCTAACATATTGCTTCCATTGCGAGCTCTTGAAGAGTGCCTTCTACTTCATGTACAGGGCTCAACACCCATCAATGCTCAGACAAAATACAGTGGTGGCTGAAAAGAAAAGTAACAGCAGGAATTGTGTGTAAACAGATTGTATACCTGAATATTTTGCTCAGTCTCTTAATTTCTGGCTAAAGAAACATGCCACAAACTCCTGAGGGACACGTTTCTTTGCAAGCAATGGCAACCTTCGTAGCTGTCAATATGTGAGAAAAGCTTCTGCTGAAAGAGGCTGTGGAAAATCATCAGATGTGCTGTTGATATAAACCCGGTATTACTTCACATTTCCTATTCCTGAAAGAAAAGTGTTTGGAGAAGTCTGTAAAATAGTCCTCTTACCTGGCACCACAACCTGTTTCTCATACAAGTGATCATCTTTAATAGATAAACTTTCCATTAAGAGCTAGACAAGGTGCTATTTTTTTCTTGCAGTAGTCAGAAATAAGAACAATAAATATGTGGGAGAAATTCATCAATTTTGTTAGAACATCAAGGTGCATGTCTATGTGAAATATACACTGCATGGAAACACAAATCAGTACAGAGAAGGCTCCAAGTATAGAATTATTGACCCTGGAGGATAAGATACAGAATAACCTTTCCAGGCTGTACTTTGTCAAGTTTAAGTAGTGTTTGCAAGGTGGGTATTTTAGCAGTCTCTTCCTGCTCAGCAAAGGATTAGTAGTAGATGCATTATAGCTTTTCCTAAATTTGTTATTTTTATAAATTACAGTACTGTAATAATGTATTAATGGTTTATGCATTTACTAAATTTACTGTTCTAAAACAGTATAAATAAGTCAAACTGGTTGATGTGAGTCACTAAAGTGTGTAGATGTGTCTATTTTTCCAATCTGGTTGCTCACTTTCTGGTTGCAGTCCCAGTTCTAGGACCAATTGGTTGAGTCCCCTCTGCGGAGTGTCCCAGTGCTGGAAGTGATGGGGTCTGCAATGCAGCCTCGCTGTGTAGGATGGTAGATTGTGCCAGTAGATCACAATTAATCGTTTTCCAGCTTTGTGAAATATAAATGCAATACTCAGAAGTCAGCTTTTGAGATAAATTCTTATCCCACACGGTTCTAATCGTGTCTGTACTGGGATATTTTGAAATCCATCAGCTAGAGGGGAGAAAAAAAAAAAAGAAAAACACCTAAAACCTCTGTTCTCTTCGAAATGCTTTTGAACACTGGTCCTAACCATAATTCAAGAAGTGCACTTTCTTCCAGACAACTTAAGTATGAAACAATCTGTGTCTAGTTATATTACCAGGCAAGTAAGAACATCTCATCCTATCACAGAGTGTATATATATGTAAAGCAATGTCCTTGGAAGTTAGCAGACAAAAACTATCCTTTGAGTCTACCACGGTGTACATACACTTTTTGTTTCAAGGGACATGAAAATTCATTTATATGCTGCCATTCTAAGCTTATAATTGAGGTAATCAACTGTTAGTCACCATGTTTAAAAAATAAAGCTGTTAGTAAAATATTTTTAATGGATCATTTCCAGCATCTTAGCACAGGCATTTCTCCGATGAAGGATAGACTACGAGTGGGAGGACCGGGTGGCAGTACCTCTTCTGCTGGCCTTGCTTGCTTAACCTGTGGAAGGCTGTACTTCTGTCACATTTTATTGCACCTCTGGCATAAGTCTGGACCTTGGTAGATTGAAGTACACTGCAAATATTAAGAGGAATAAGTTAACTTAAATACTTGCACCTGTATTAAGTCCCTCCTTCAGATTCTTCAGTCTCGACAGCAACAACTTCAATTAATATATTCTGAAACTAACTTTATAAAGAAATAAGAAGTAAACAACATTTTTAAAATCATCTTATGCAGTTCTGATTTTTTGTTTGTTTGTTTACACTGTGCTTTATAGCAAACCACCTTAAAACCTTTCAGTAACACTCATGATTATGAAGACTTAACCCAAGAAAATCCCTTTGTGAATTCTGTCTACACTCTTGTAGAAGCATGGGACTCTTACTGATTTCCAGCAAGGGTCCAGCCACTTTTACACCCAAATGGTAGTCTACTCATCCAGGCTGTAACATCCCGTGTTAAATATGGCTAACCAAAGTAGATGACTTTCTTCTGTTATCCCCCAACCTCCAGATCTAGTATTTTGATAAATGTTTGACAATCGGTTTAGTCAAGCATGGCAAATTTAGTAAATCCATGGTAAATCTGACTGGCTATTCCCAGTCATCATCTTCCCCTTCATGTGCCCAGACAAGACTTTAGAGAGGATTTGCTCCATGATTTCCCCAGGGGCTGAAAGGGAGTCTGAGCAGCTGGTAATCCCCCAGATTGTTCTTGGTTTTTTTTTGGTTTGTTTGTTTGTGTTTTTTTTTTTTTTTTAGAACGGTCACTATGTTTGCTTTTCTCCAGTCATCAGGGACATCTCCCAGTCTACAAATACTTTCAAACCTGATAGAGAACAACCTTATAGAGACATCAGCTAGCTTGCTCAGCATGCTTGGTTGATACCCATCGCTCTCATAGTCTGTGTACGGGTTGGGATTGCTCAGGGGATCCCTTACTCAGTTCTTTTCTACTGATAGTAAAGATTGCATAGGGAATAGAATCAACATCTCAGGGGACTTGAATTATTTGTGCTTAGGCGTACAAGAGTCAAATTCATCTATTGCAATGAATCTACACTACATAATCAATAGCACGCCACAGAAACAGGCACCACTGTTCTTGTTTAGTGATGTTCTTGTTAAATGATCTAAATCAAGCTAAATTTTAAAGAATCTCTTGCAAAGGAATAGTTCACTTTTTTTTTTTTTTCCTTCTAGATGAGCGAGGTGGGCATGATGATCCACTATAGGTCTATCTAGGGAGATCTAAAACATGCAAACATGGGTCTTCAGTTTGGTCTTCCAATGCTGCAGCAGCAAATAGCCATGTGGAGTCAGAAGCAAATGTGCTTCTGGGCATCGGAAACATTTCTGTAGGATGAGGGTGCTCCAGGGGAAGCAGCAACATGCTCTCTCCTGGTCACCCTGGAGCAGCAGTCCTGTACGAACTGCTTCAACCTTCCTTCTATGTAGCTTGAACATGGTACATTTTTCCCTAAAGTCCTCATCAGCAATGCAAAAGATTGAACAAAAAGTTCCAGAACAACATGAGTGTGGGTTAGCTACCTTTTGGAGTAGAATCTCTTGCCTAAAGTACTGATTATTAGATTCTTAGCTGTATTACATTCAGCTATACCCACAGGTACAGAAATAATGTCGCTTAAGGCAGACGCAGGAAGATGATTTGCAATTCACCATAAATCTTGTCTTTATGAATTCAACCAGTGTATTACAGATGGCAAGCTCAGAGGTAAAAGTGCCAGCCTGTGCTTTGAGTTAGACTAACAACTTTTGCTCCTGCAAAAATGATTTGCATTTTTAATTGTCTGTTAGCTTGTGTCCTACAAATTAAGGGCTTGTGGATAAATTACTAAATTGAGTAATTCTAGGTAGACAAATGAACTCAAAGCAAATGTAACACCTGAAAATTGATCAATTCAGTGACGGAAAGAAACTGTGGTCAACCGTTGTCAAGCACTTGCAGTTTTCTACCATACTGGAACTTGGTTCTCCCTTAGTTTGTTAGTTGATATAGTGACAAGCTGCTGAGAGATGACAGATTTAGCCAAGGATTTGGAGTCTGAACACCTGTGCAGTGTCATGCATTTAAAAATAGAACGTGACAGCAAAACACATCAAGCCTCTAATGTCCAAATGGAAACCACAGGGGTTTTTCCTTCAGCTTTTTTCCAGAGAAGTAGCTCTCAATCATCGCTGTCCGTGTAAACACACAAAGCTAAGGCTGTTTCGTTGAGGTCCAAAATAAGCAGGAACAAGCTTGGGTGGTAGGCATGGGAGCAGCAAAAATGTTCGGTAATCACCATTTCTTCCCTCTCAATGATGTCCTGGTGGTGTCCATCTCCGAGGGGTGAAGGTTATTACTGCTCAGCGGCAGTTCCTCACAGAAAGGCTTGCTGAGGGCCTCGCGGAGTCAGCTAAGCTTCCTCGGCCTACCTTGGCTTCTGTGTGACTCACTCAGCCCCCCGGTGAAGCTGACAAAAAAAAAAACAAACCAAGATGGTTTTTGTTTTGTATAATCTCCTCCAAGGGTGGAAAAAAAAAAGCCTAAACCAAGGGCATGAAAGATAAAAACAACCTTTGATTACTGGGCTAGATCTGCGCATTATGTTCTTCTCTGAGGGAGCCTACGTCACTGACAGTATTTGAGGGGAACCCCTCTGCTTCCCCTCTCCTCTAATAGTATCCTTGAAGCCTTAATCAAAACTAAAGAACATAATCTTTTTTTTTTGCAGGGGGGGACTGGCTTTCCTGCCCTGTCTGAGGCACTAAGTCTGTGGCAGTCCCCGCTGGCTCCCGGAGCGCTCTGCTCTGGGGAGCATTGAGGGCTGGCAGCCACGGGTGAGGCCATGAACCATCCTTCACATTACAGAGACATAACCTTCCAGCTTAGCTTCTCACTTGAGCAAAATGTTTGTTTTTTTGAAGATCAAGTGTTTTTTCATCACGTTGGGTGCAATAATTTTGAGAGGGTATTTTTGCCTCTCTGTTCTGCTGCACAGTAACTGTGCGCAGAACACATTAACTGTGTTAAACAGAACAACCTCAGCAAAGCCATTTATTCACTGTTTTGGACAACAGTTTTGTGTGATTGTGTGATGGGGAATTAAGTAAGGTCCACGTTTTGCTCATCTGTGCTCTCATTTATATATGAGATACTTTAAACTGAGATAACAGCTATCACACATGAATGGGTTGCTTCTTGAAATCAATGATATAAATTAGACTCCCTGTTTAGGAGCATCTGGCACCCTTAGAACCTAGTGCATGTAATGATATCTCTGTTTATTAAAAAGAATTATGTAACAATATGGTTGATTTATTTCAATGTGATTGGCTTAGCAACTAAATTGGACTATACCAGAGGAAAAAAAAATAATTAGCTCATTCATTTGTGGCTGACTGGAAGGAAGCACTGTATATCATGCTCAGCTTCTTTAAAGGTGTGCAGCCGTTTGATCCTGCAAGGAACTGAACCTTTTCAATGTTCACAGAAACCTCCTTCGTGTCTTATGGGGCTGCTCAGCACCATGCTGATGTTCAGACTCTGGGCCCCAGTCAAAGCCCACAGAAACCAGCAAGAAGTTTCCTTTGAATCCAAAGAGCTCTCGAAGACTCCTTGCAGACAAAGGAACCTTCCCTGAGAAACAGCAGGACGAAAAGTGCCTTGAAGAATAAAGCCAGTTTTCCCCCACTGTGGTCTCTCTTTTCCCTTGAGCTGAAACTCCCACCTTCCAACTCCCAAATGCTATTAACATACCAGAAAATTAGCATGCTGTATCCAAGTTTTTATATTCAGCCTGGTGCAAAGTTTTATTTCCTCTATTTCCAGGGTGACTATTTATAAATGAAAAACATGCTCTTGCAACACCGTTTGATTGCTTTATGAGGTTACCGCATCTCAGCTGAGAGAGAACACTAATTGTTTTTTTTTTTTATTGGTGTACCTCTTAGTAACACAAAAATAAATGGGCTATTTATTTAAATGTGTTCAAATTACTTAATAGGCAAATAGTATTTTCAGAATGGCATTTGACAGTGATTCAAGTAACTTTCAAGATCCCTCCACTTTATTTTAGTTCCAAACGCAGCTTGCTGCAATCAGCCAAGAGACTGTTGTCTTGGGGCCAAATTCCACTTGAGTGGAGTTAATCACATCAGCATAAGTTGTTTCTATAGTCTAGTTTTACACCAATTTAAATAAAATTAGAGGCTTGGATGTTGATTTCTCTTGTGCTGTTAACTTAAGATACTCTGAATCCCAGCTGATTTCTTTTTCCATGTCTGTAATTGAATGCCAAACTCCCCACCACTCTCAAACCCTCTAAAACACACCAAAACAAGGCAGAAACCTAAATTAAAATCAGAGTAAGGATTTGACTTAAAGCATAAAAGAAGAAATAAGGCTGAAATTCCATACTTATCGCACCCTGTTGTACCTAGATACTGCTGCACATCTGGTATGTGAGATAATGCACTGTTTAGAGACCGTGTTACGAACACAGAAAATTGGAAATGAGTTTCAAGTCTTAACGCTACATTTCTTTACTACTGGGAACAAGTAAGGCCCTGTTTTTCACTCTTTTTTTGTAGGTTGTGTGATTTCATTCCCTCTCTCAGTTATATAAATAATATAAACATGAATGAAAAAGAAAAGGAACGGTTCTGTAAGAAGTGTTTTGCGCAGCACAGCTCAGAAGGCTTTTTAATAATTCCCAAAGTGTATACCAAGGTTTAATTACAATATTAGCCATATAGCAAAAAATAAGAGCTGCTCAGCTGAAGTCGTGAGTGTAGCAATAAAAGCACGTATATCTTGTTCAGTCATTTATCATATAATATAAATAATTAAAACCAAGGGCAGTGGCTAGCCATTCTTGATCTTCTGCTATAGAATATGTTCTCTCAGCACTACGTGATGTTATAATTCACTTTTGAAACGATCACACATACCAGTTATTTGCATGAGCCTAGCCCGTAGCAATCAGACGCAAGAAGGCAAATCTGCAGCCAACGTGGCTCTTGAGACACTTACTGAAATTCATTGCTTTTCTCAGTTTCTTGTGTACATGGCTGAACACCCTTTCAGCGGCAATCTGGAATGAGGGTGTTCCCAGGGCACTTGGGTACACAGAAGAGGACCCTCAGAAGTGCAAGGACCAGTGGTGGTGGCCACTGCCAGCCTACAGCACTAGGCAGGATGACACTGGGCAGGAGCACAAGGAGCAGGGAAGCTGTTGGTGCATGGCAGACACACATTCCTCAATCCGGACCTCAGCAGGAGGAGCTCTTGTACGTTGAGAGAAGGGACAGCAGTGGGAGAAGCAGGAGGCCGGGAAAGCAGCAGCCCGTTCCCGAGAGAGGAGCAAGCGACCTCTCCTCCTCCCTCCCAGCTGGGCTAGGTTTGTCGTGCATAGTGACCGTGAGGACAAGGGGAGAAAAAGCAGCTAAGTGAAACATGCTGCTGGCACCCTGGAGAAAATATCCCCTTCTGAGTATTGAGCAGCAATGAAGTGCACATCAAAATTGTTTAGACATTTCGATCCATATTCAGCTATCAGAATTTTGGCTGAAATTCAGCTGAGCTGTAAACAAACTCAGACGCAAGCCACAAACATCTTATCTACACTAATGAGGTGTCGCCCTTTGCTGACTGGAAGGAGATCTGCCAAGATTTTTTTCTGGAGCATGATTTGGAAATATGAAGTCTCTGTTCAGTGAAATAATGTATTCAAGCTCTTGTTATCATGGGTGATAGCAACACATGTATCTCACTGCGAGTCCAGCAGTCCTGCTCTCCTTGGTGCATGAGTGGTGGACAGCAAGGAGCTGCTACACCTCAAAGAGCAGCTGAAAGGTTCTCTGCTTCCACCCCAAAGGAGGAAACAGTGAAACAGATTTATTTAGAAATTTCTAATCCAAAACTATGCATATACTCTGGCTAATTAGATGGATAATCCTGATTCAGATTAAGTTTGTAGCGATGGGTGAGCCTGGCACACAGGGAACTGGCACCGGGGAATGTGGAACCACAGCCTCAGGGCACCAAAAACCCGGACTGTTTCTTTAACTGCTGGAGAAAGGGCAGAGAAAAGAAGCAAGCAAGGGCCTCCCTGGTTATCTCACTAATGCAACAGCAGAAAAATGGCTAGGCTAATTTCACTGCACTTAATGCTTGCCTCCTGCTGCTAACATCTCCCCAGGGTTTGGATGTGTCCTGTGCCAGTGCCACCCGGTGCCAGTGCTGTGCTCCTTGCGTCCTTCCCCTGCAGCAGTGCAGGCAGGTGGCACAGACAAGCCAGCCGTTCCTGGAAGGCTTCATCATCACAGCCAGCCGGCACTTCTCAGGTATCAGGACTCGTAACGTTGTTTGATGTAGCGCAGTCTATTGACCCGAGCACGGAAACTTGGAGATTTATAAAATCACATTTTTATTACTGATTCAGTCATGCACATACATATTTATAGACTTTTAAAAATCTTTGTAATTGATTGAGTAGGGCAGCACATTCAATTTTAATACAAGGGATTACTTGCAGTCCCTGTAGAACCACCATTGGTATGCAGAGGAGGCACTTTAAAACATTTACAACGGAGTTGTTTTTTTGGCTGTCTTATGCTTATTACCAGCTTTGGCCTAGGCAGCAGTTACAGCTAGATTTGTCTCCTTTGATCTCCTCAATCTGTATGAAAACACGCATTAAAAACAAGAAGGAATGTGTGCCTTTTTGAGCCTGACTTTACTTACACGTCATCTGCTCTTTGTACCTTCTGCTTATTGGATCACATCTCATATCTCTTGCTTAAAAATCTGTTCCTCCCAACCCCAATTTGTTCAGTTTTGAGTGTTAACAAGCAGCATGAATAATCTCAGTCCCAAACTCACTCGTATATTTTGCTTAGGTTTTATGTACAGACTCAGAATTTGGCTACTTAATGAGAAAGACTTGATTTCGTATTAAACCCTTTTAGACAGTAAGTGAATTAAGCAGTGACCTGTAAGTCTTGTTTGCGGTTATGGATTCTGGAAAGCAGATCAGAAGGACATTCATTATCTGCCCAAGAGCTCACCACTGTAATCAAATGAAAAACAAAAATCCCAAAGGAAATTTAAACGAACTGATTTAAAAGAGACACTTTTTTTTTTTTTGTTACTGTACATAGTCAAGGGCAGGACCAGTGAAGAGAATCATGGGGGTTGTTGACAGAGAACAGAATAACACAGACATTATCTAAACTTTTGGGAAAAACGTCTGCTGTGAGTGAAGTCAACAAAGCCAACAGGGCAGAGATTTCTCATCGAATGGTTATCCAAACTGGCATCATATTTAGGCCTTCTGAGGTGTTTGTAGTCAAAGGTTTGGGAAACAGAGTGGACAGAAACATTAGCTGTTAGAACACATGTATCCACCGAAATCTGGATTCCTATTTGCATTATTCATGGTAACACAGGGAAGACTTTTTAAGGTCATGTATTTTCATAGCCTTTCCTCTAAAACACCTTTAATATGCATATGAAGAGAATGCTTCCTGCTGTCTCTTTTCTAGGGTTGTACATTTTCTAGGCTATACATTTTAGATGTGTGTGCCTTGAAAGCGCTGTGCTAGAGTCCCATCTCCCCCAGCCCTGGTCTGCCAGCGGGTGATTTATCTGCCTTTAGTGCTTGTTTCACCAACTGCAAGCACCCTGCCGGTATCATTCTTTTATACAACCTGGAAACGTTATTCTGTAAATGCTAATTGAAATGCATCAAATGCATCTTGTGATGAGACCAAATTAATACTTGGGGTGATGTGCACAGTAATTTACAGTAAAAGAGAGATTGAAAGATGTAAAGATGCACTGAATGTATTCCCTTTTTCTTTGATACAGATATAGCATATGTGGAGCAAATAGATTTGAAATTATATTTTTATATGCAAATGACAGCAATTTGTATTAACTCCTATTGTGCTAGAACGTAACATTGATGTCTGATGTAAGCCTTTCTTTTTTCAGATCCTTTTTGTGTTCTTTGAGTGCATATTTAAAGATCCTAGATACTAAACACCTCTGTGAATTGTTGAACAGGAACAAGCCAGGCATGTATTGTGACAGTCTTCCAGGTGAACTGGATGTCAAAGTCATCCCTTCTCTGTTTTTCAAACCCAAGTCATGACTTTGGTGCACCTGGGTACATGCCAGATGACTAAATAACTTCTAGTTAAACCCTGTTAAAAATCACATGGCGGCTGGATTTCAAATTGGGACCTCACCATTTAAGTGTCTCAAAACTGCCATTTCATTTTGGAATTAACATTTCATGTATCTAGCAGGGGTCTTGAATGAGAGTAGTTGTGGATTCTTTGTTTTTAACATTAATCCAGAAAGTTGAGTTCTTAGATTGATAAGCAGCTAAAAAATTGCTAAGGAAAATATTTCTATTTTAGGAAGCTTTTAATTTAGAAAGGATTTGACCAACTAATCTCTAACTGCTCCCCAGATCTTCAAAGCACAACCAAATTCAAGCTGGAAGGAATTCTGTTTTTCCTTTTCTTGGGGACACAAAAGATGGCTGACTAAATTAAAAGGGATTAAATTTGAGTTTAAACAGGACCTTACAGTGTAAGTCAGTGCTACTACACCACAGTGCAGTGCACAGCAGCTGCACGCATGGCTGACTGCTGCTGGTCAAAGGGTAATATTGTTTCGCCTTCAAACTTAATCATAAGGCAGCATCAGTTCATGATCTTCTCTTCTTTAAGAGGGTAATTCATTTCGGAAAACAGCATGCATGCTTGTGTGTAGGCAGCAATGAAGTATCTGGAAGTGCCCCCGTGTGCTCCCTCACGCTAGGTGGCTTCAAAAGGAAAAAGACTTTAATTTAGTTTAGAAAACTGCCATGGTCTCCCCCCCTCATGCCCACACTGGGGTGGGCAGCGAGAAGGGGCCGGGCTGTGCTTGCACCAGGGGGCTGTCGTCCCAAGGCCCAGGCCCAGGCCCCAGGCCCCATCGCACCCCAAGGCTGCGGGCAGGGGTCTTCTCCCCAGACGTCCCCCCTCATGCTTGCTGCCAGCCTCTAGGGGCCCTGTGCTGCTCAGCCCTGCAAGCAGCAGCTCTTCCAGAGCCATAGGCCGCCTTCCTCCTCTGCCTTGGCCTACCCTCCAGCGGAGCCTGGAAGTCAGGTTTCCAGGAAGGGTCACCACGCAGAAAGCAAACACTGAAATGGATTTTCTAGAGGCAAGCGTTGGCCTTGTGATTATGATTGTTCCCCACATCCCTGCCCAGCTCTTGGACACATCCTCTTCAGATGGCGGGGCGGAAGATTGACAAGGGATTGCCAAGCCTTGCTGCCAGGCCCCTCAACGCACAGCGTGCCCGGCCTGGCAAGCCCGAGGCCAATGTCAGGACAATATTCATGCATTTCATTCCTCAAACGGGACATTTCCTAACCCAACAGAGAGTTACACACCCTCTGGCAAGAGGCACACAACAGTGAAAGCTGAAATCAAGTTCAGATATGTTGAGTTTGTCTCTCTCTCCCCTCATTACAGCGGGGTCCCACAGAAGGCAGCAGTCTGCAAGCAGACACACACGGCCTTCCTGGGATGGACCCTTTTAACTATCTCCGTCTCTTCAGGTTGTTAGGAAACGCAGCCTGCAGTGAAGCAACAGAAAAATCTGATGCCTTATTTAAATGTGTGTGTTCATTGCCTATTAAAATATAACTCTTCGCTTTAAAATAGGATTAATTAAAATGTACAAGAATGCAATTCAGTTACATTTTATGCTTCAGCCCAGCGCACGCTTTTCATAGCTCGTTCCCAGAAGTAATATTCAGGGCAGCACGGCATTCTCAGTCCTGCCATTAAAAGCGCAAATGAATATAAAACCTGTTCTTTTCAAAAACTTGGCTCCAGTATTGCCATTGTTAGATTTTGCGTAACATATTACTTTGGCCATTACTGTTTTGCAAGATAATTGTATCAGTGATCTAACTTTTGACAGTATCCAAAGTGGCTGAAAATAGTTTGCTACAGCACCTTTGTCTTTTAAAGGCCATTTGGGGCTTGTTATTTTAATCCTTGTGCAGCCTGATTTATCACTGCAAACATCTGTCAGCTGCGCTTTGTCTTGAAATTGATAGTGATAGTGTTACTGATTTTTCAACAGCAGCTGTTAGAGGTTCATTAGTTAGACTCTCAAAGGGAGTAGATAACTGTAATATTTTTCTTTGTTAATCATCTCTTACGTGCTGTAATAATACGGAGTTTGAAATGTGCTAGAAACGCACAGCTTCTCTCTGTTTCTAACTTGTCAGGAGCATACTTTTATTCATTTAATCTGGCTAGATTATTAAAACTCTACCTCATAATGCTGTAAAAAAAAAATGAGCAATGGCACGTGAGTGGTGAGATAGAAAATCACCATTTTCTGTGTCGTGCTCAGCGTTGAGGGAGGTCAGCTGGGTCTCGGAGTTCTCATCCAAATATGAATCAACTCCAAAGACAAGATTAAGGGCTGTTCTGTAATTGATTTTTAATTTAAAATTTATAAGGCATACAAAACCTAGATGACAACTTGAGTAAAATCAAGTTGATTTCTAACAGGTACAGCAGTTTTACATTAATGCAGTTTCCCCGACACATAAAATCATCTTAATGGTTTACTGTGACTCTTAAAACCCCTCTCCCCCCAAATCCTTGCATGCCCACCTCCATCTGAGTGCCTTGGTGACTTCTGTTCGGAGCTTTGTGGGACTGGGGCAGCCGTGAACTCTCCTGCTGTTCAGAGCCTATCAGTGCTACCGCTGGTTCAAACAGCAGTGCTCACCAACAGATAATTACACTTTGAAATTAGTATTTTAATGAACTGATCTCCACAAATGTAAAGCGAAGTCTCCCAGGCATTAAAGAAATAAGTAGGAGAGAGAATTATTAACTGTAAAGTTCAACGGACGAATGGTCAGCAGGTGCTGTCTTGGCAAAGGACTTGAAGTGGTTCCATTTCAATTTGCTGTCGGAGGAAGCTTTTTTAGGTTTTAGTCGTGCAAGCTGCTCAGCAGTGTCTGCAAGTGGCGTGGTGGAGGTTGAAAGCACCTGGGACATCTCACAGGCTTACCAGGCTTCTAAAAATAACTAAATATTGTTTGGGATGCCAGATTCATCCGAAAGGACAAGTCTCAGTCCCACAAGCTGATACATGTCCATAGCACCAGTTAAGCTCCATACAAAATAGGTTTCATGAGCACAGCCTGAACTTCCAGCAGCTGAACACGGTGATTCAAAGAGCACCAGAAGCTCTTTGCGGGTGCCCAGGGAGCAGGGCCAGAGACCTCAAGGAGCTCGGTGCAGCCTCCCCAGCAGCTGAGGTGTTTCCTTCTGAAAGCTGGACTGGTGCCCTGGCCTCACTGGCAGCAGGCAGGGTGGTCAGGGGGAGGCTGCGAGGGGGGCAGGAGCAAATGGGGCCAAAAGGCACCCACCAGAAGAAGCATTCCAGGCACACAGGCGAATGGCCAGAGCCCCTGGCCCACTGCAGTGAGGAACCTGTATGCTCAGGTCAGCTTTCGGTTCCCCCTTCCCCTTACCAGGTTCAGAAACTGGCCTTGAGAAAAGTGCACTTCCACTTTTAAAGTCAGATTTTCAGCTTTTAGCTGTCTGACTTTGGAAGTCCTTCAGAAGTCCCATCTAGGCAGATTATGTCATTAGTATTTCATAGACTTGATGACCTTTTTATTTCACTTGCTGAAGGGCAGCTCATCTCTAACAGAGATGCTGCCCCGCTGAGCCCCCCCACCGCAGCATTCCCTTTCCTGACCTCTCATCAACTACACATGCTTCTCGAATATTTTAGGTACTTATATAAGTACAGATCCCAACTAAGATTTCTTTATCTATCGTGACTGATTGAGGTGTTCTGACACTGCTTTTCAGATCAGTCATAGAATGGTTTACATCTCTACTACCTCCCCACCCTTCAAAAAGAGCCGGATGCCTCACAAGTGGCAAAGAGAAAAACTACTTAGTAATACCAACATTTATATCTAATCAATGTCAGACAAAATTATGAGCCTTTTTTTTTTCTATAAACAAATAAGATACCCATTCTTTATCTCAGAGATCTCTATTTTAGCTTTAAGGGAATCTTTAAGGGATTTAAGTAGAATAAGGTGAAGTCTTCAACAGCAGAATTGTGCGCATTTTTTTGGCAAGAAGCATTTCTCAGAATGAATTTTCTGTTGTTTCAGCAAAAAGGTAGATCAATGCAATACAGGGATATCATTTAAAAGCCATCTACGCAATTTATCCAATTGAGGCTGCAGGGAACACTTAAGCTGAAACTACTAGTAGGGGTTATGGGTAAAATGGCAAATGCTTTCCACAGATACCTTTCTGGAAAAATCATTAATTACAAGCTTTTTTTTTTTTTTTTCTTTCTTTTTTCTTCTGCTTCTTCCTCCTCCCAAATTTATTTCCCTATTAAAGTGCTGTTTTAGTAAAATACTATCTTGCTTTCTCACAAAAAAGTGGAGAATCTTAAAGTGATATTTTTTTGCTCTAAAATACGATATCGAGGATACATTTTGTTGAAAAATATGCAGTGAAACCATAGCCCGAATTGGAACTTCTCTCAGCATGCCCATTTGTTTTAGATTGATACGTTTGTCTGTGGATTATTTGAATGTTAGCTATATTCTTGTTAAAGTAAAGATTTCTACCTGTTACCTTCCGTAGCCTTCAGGGGTACATAGATGTGGATAGAGGTTTTCTCTCTCAGATCTTTTGCAGAAAAATGGCAGAGCACCTTTCAGTGGCGCTCAGCGAACCCACTTCATTCAATTCCCCTATTTCTGCCATGAGAATAAAAGAGGAACTTGCTGTATTATAGTGGGGGAAATGGTGCTGAATCTGCACATTTGCTTTTATGTTTCCAATTTATGTTTTCTGCCTTACTTTCCACGACAATCTGAAACTCCTGAAAGGCAAAAGCCTAAGCAGTAAAAGAAAGCTTCGGGCTTGCTGTTACTGCCGTGTCTCCTTCAGGTATTTAAGTTTATATTCGTGTTTATCAGGATTTGTTGAATTTCAGGCAGTGATATGCATTGTCAGGAAATATAAATATCCACAAATAATATGTGGATCGATAGTCCGATTGACTCAGTCCCCGTTTTCTTCCTGTCACATCCTTGTTTCACTGCTCTGGCACTTTCCCAGAGCTGCTGGGGAGGTTCGGTGCAGGAGGGCATCACACTGCCAGTGGCTGGCAGCAGGACGTGGCGCGGCCCCGAGCACAGCGTCCCTCCGTGAGGGAAATCTCCTTGCAGGATTCCTTTACAGGTGGGAAATTTAATGGGCTATAAGGCTTGGTAGTGCCTGATCTTTGCCTCCAGTTGCGATGCCTTCTGTCATTCCTTTCATTTCTGGAAGTTGTGACAAACGTACTTCCTTCCCTCTTCAGTCTGCTCCTGTCCACCACCAAGGGCTCAAAGGCTGCTGCACCGTGGTGCCGGCCCAGGGGCACCCCCAGCTCCCACCAGGGCATCCTGCGGCCACCCCGAGCACCCTTGGGTCAGCCAGCAGCTCCTCCATCACTGCAGCAGAAGGATTCGTCTCGGGAAGTAAAGCCAGCAATCAAATACAGGACCTTGTGTTAGCTTAGCTTCATCTCTGAGGAATTTTTATACTTTCCTCACAGCTGAAGAGAAAGGCAGAAGTTGCGTTCCTTTGCAGCTCTCGATATTTTCCCAGTATGTGAGCCACATTCCCTGCTGCCAGGCCCTCAGGTATTTACAGACACTTTTGAACTTAATAATTTCTAATAAAGCAGCTTATCTCAACTCCTCTATCTGATTTAAAACAGCTCCTGGGAAAAGGCACAAGCCCCAGATCACGGCGGGATGCTCCGTGCTTCCTGCAATGAGCTCAGCCTCCCACCTGCTGCAGCTGCAGCCGCGTGTCCATGGCTCGGTGCATCGGGACCAGGGCCCACAGCTGACTGCAAAGTCCAGTGGAGGAGGAATCAGTGCAAAACCTTGGACCTGCCTGGCAATGAAACCTCTTCACCTCGCTGCAAGCAGCGACTCGTTCCTTGGTGCAGCATCTTTTTACATTATCTTTTATTTTCTTTTCTCAAGGGAAAGCCAAAAGTTTCCCAGCAGCATTTCTGGGAGAAGGGAAGCAAAATCTAAAGTTTTCCAAGCAAAAACCTGCGCATAAGTCTGGGCTGCTGAAGATCCAGGTATCCAAAAGAATTTTTGCCTGGGTGTTAATTCAAAGCTTTCATTCCTAGCAAACGCTGCAGTGGTAAATGAGAGTTAAACCATCTTAAAATTGCAGCCAGTGTGCTGATAACATCCTGCAAAATGAGGCTGTGACTGGACGGGACAACCATGGCACTTAGATCTAGTCCTGCTAAAAGATGTTGCTTAATTCCTAAATTCCTTGAAGCATTCCTGACAGCAGTCACAGCTGCTGCCATAAAACCCATCGCAGCCTCTGCCTTTGGGATAAATGTATTTAATAATCGGTAAAGTTCAAACTCAGCTTGTTGTGATGAATTATTAGAAGCCGTCATCATTTTCTTGAAAAAAAAAAAAGGTTTAATGGAACACAATTTTATGTTTTTCCGTTTAATTGATGATGGTCTGAATTTTTATTAATCTTCCTGGGCTCTGGTGTAAGATGCTGAAAAAGCTAATATGAGATCATTGTATCTGGTTAATGTGTGTGCTTTGCAAAATTGATAAGGCCTGTCAAGACATAAATTATTTAAAATTTGATAAATGTGTTGAAATCATTGAATTTTCAAACAGATAAAGCAGAGCTATTTCTCTTCCTCCTACCCCCCCATTTAGAGCAAGGTTTTTGTGAGGCCGCTCAATGATTCTGCTTTATTCTTGCAGCGCGTGGCTTGCAAGATGCTGAGATTAGCACGAGGAAGCCAGGGCAGCATCCTCTGCAGCTACAGCAGTGAGGTGAATACAAACCCTCGCGATGCAGCGGCAAGGCTGGGACCAGCAGAGAGCTCGGAGCCCACTGGAAGCTCCCCCAGGATGAGTTTTTCTCTTGTCTGCGGGATAAAACGCTCGCTGCAGCACCGGCGAGTGGCAGACTGGTGCTTCAGAGCAGTTTATCCCACCAGACCTATTTATTTCAGCTAATTGCCGGCGGTTTTTAAATGATTCCTGGCAGGGGTGAAGCTATAGAAATGATTGCTGGTGATTGATGACTAACCTGGATAAAGTCCCCGAAGTATCACAGCTGTTAACTCTTGCATGGCAACTCCTCCTTTATTTAGTGCCTTGCCAACAGAGGAAGGTGTGGGAGCAGGTTCCAGGTGAGCGAGCAAATTTAACGGGGCAAATACAAAAAAAGTACAGCATTTACTGATACCGGTGTTGCTTCAACACAGGGTAATTTCTTAAAAATAGTTGACAGGGACCTCATTTAACCCTGTGCCTTTCTGCCATGATCAGAATCATTCATGGAAGGGAAAGGCTTTGAAGAGAAATCACAATCTTTCAGAGAAGCACGCAGGAAGAGCCAGTGGTTTGAGGCTGAAAACCACCCAAATAACCACGACGTTATGCTTTGGTCTGAAATGCTTCTGTGGGTAGCGTACCCCACCAAAAGGGCAAGGCGTGTTGTGGGTTCTGCGCAGCGCGACAGGTCCAAAATAATGCCCGGTACGGGAAAGTGTCTGCGGTCTGATGGAAATTTTGGGGTAACCAGGTGACAGTTTACAGCCTCTGTAATGCAGAAAATAGATGAGACGATTTCCTCTGCTTGGGAATTGATGGGTTGGAGGGAATGGGAAAATGCAGGTGCAGCGGAGGAGAACTACAGCAATAGCCATCTATTTAAATGTATATACCAACTTCCCTAAGCTAGTATTTTTTCAGATACCCTCCTAGCAATATTTTCCTCTATAGAGAAGCATCACAGTGAGATGGGAAGATGCTGAGGAGGTCATTTTTCCAGCATGCGCTGCACTCTTTTGATACGGATTTTTTTATTTCCCGGAAATTGCTAACCAAAGTGAATAACCAGCTGAACAAAACGCATCGGGCCATCCCTGCTAATAGCAAAAGGCTGTCATCACCTGAGGGGTCTGTGCAATGCGTAGCAGCAAATGATGGGTTAGGGTTTGGTTCTCTCATGTGGCAGAAGGCTTTTTTAAAATAGCAAAAATCTGTGCACACACACAAAGGGTTTTGTACAAATATTATTCATGTTTCTGAACAAGGCGCCCTCACTCGTGCTCCTGCGCTGGGCACCGAGCAGAACCAGGCTGTTCTTTGTTAGACACCATTTATTGAACGTTTGCAAAACACAACAAATGTACCATTTGCTTGCAAAGTCCCCTTTCCTGTGACTGACTGAGCCGACGACTTTGTCAGCCCCCGAGCCTCGTTCCTACAACGAGATGAGGGAACAGGGCAGCAGCAGGAGGAGGCAGAGACAAGAATTAAGGCTGCCCAAGTCCTGTAGTCTTCAAGCTGTTTGAGAGAGGAAGGAAAACATAGTAATTTTAAGGAAGCTGCAGTGCTTATTGGGTGCTGTATGTGCCTTAAACAGGAATATTGCATCCTCATGATTCAACGCATTAATGATTTTGTATTCCTGTGTTATGAAAGCCAGTTCATTGCCACATGAACCAGCCCATGTCACTGCAGCTCCAGCAGCAGGTCTCACTGTGATCCAGCTGCTCCTTCACTGCAACACATACCCAATTAAATGTCATGGCAGTGGCTTGGCGTGGTGCAATTCCGCAATTCCACCACCCCGGTTTTGAAATAACTGTGCCCTCGTACCTTCCCGATGTGACAATCCTGACTTGTTGTAGCATGCGGTAATGTTTCCCATCCTATAGCTCCCCCGAACCTTATACTACATATTCCTTTTTATATCGGAGCCTGCGGAAAGAAGCCCTTCCAAAAGCAATGCTCTGCTATCTCATTTGGAGTGAGCACCCCCAGAAGAGCCATATGCCGAGCATTACCGCTAACACATGGCTCAATGCCCTCTAGATCTCTTCCTAAAAGGAAGGGGAGGAAAGCCAAAGAGCTGCTACACACATACCAATAAGCACTGCGGAAGGAGAGCAGCCCAGAAGGATGGCTGTGCCCTTGCCAAAGGACAGGCAGAGCTGCGTGCGGACAGCAAGCCGGGACCTCCTGCACACCGAGCGGCTTTGGGGCCAGCAGAGCTCCTTCATCTTGCCCCCTGCAGACCCCAGGCAGGTACTGGAAGAGGAGCCAGCTGTGGGTGCCTGTGCCTCCAAGTGGTCGTTAGCACTTTGAATTGGAGCAAAAGCTTCTGGCGTTTCAGCCCTGTCCCTGCTGGAACCTGGGGCTGCCAGAGGACAGCATCCCGCCTGCATCACCTCCGCATCCTCGGTGCCAGCCCTGGCCTGTGGTGGGGAGCTCCCTCCTGGGGTGCCAGCTGCTCCCAGCACCACCCAGCTCACATTCAGACCCAGGGCTGGCTTAGCAGTGGCTGAGGACCCATGCATAAACATGCGGTGCTTCACCAGGAGCTTTCCATCACCGTGACAGCTTCCCCCAGCATCGTTATGACAGTGGTACTCATGCTGGTGCCGATAAGCATCCGTCTCTGCTTCCATTAGGATCTCCTATTTTCCCGAGTTCGTAGCTCAGCCATAAAAAACGTAGCATGGAGGCAGAGACTTGACATACCAGGTCTCAGGCTGAGAGTGATCGCTGGTGTCTTTTTCCCCCTTTCCAATCTAAAGAAGAAAATAATTTACCTACAGAGGGACGCGCCTTCCTCCCCAGCCCGCCATCCAGCGCCTGGCCCTGCGAGATCCAAGATGAACTCGGGACAGTGTTTTGCCAGGAGGAGGAGGAAGGAGTTTTTCTTTGGGGGTGGAACCCACAAAGGTGTGTGCAGGAAGAATGTACCTGGTCAGTATCTCTGTGCGTTAAGTTGGGAACCTGATATTTACTGAGACACGTGGGTCTGAAAGCTAACACCTTTTGTCACTGCTACGAACTGTTATTTGCTCTCTGATTGCAAACTATTTTGCATTAGACTTAGCTTGCTCTAGTCGTGTTTCAAGAGAGGTGCTCTGTGAGTGGAGTTGCTCAGCTCTTTGTGCACGTTAGGCCTGGCAAAATACAGGCAGCTTAGCACCTGCAACCAATGCACCAAAAGCTATGATTGCGTTCACAGTCTGCCTCAAACTGAGAGCACAAGTGGGCATACCACGTTAGGGAAGGAACGGAAGAGGCAAGACCAAAAATACAAATGTATAATAAACATGTTATTGTGCAGATAGGAGGATTTTAAGCATTTGGCAGGAAAGAAAACAGAATGGAAAAAATCTGCTTTTCTATGTCACCCCATCTTTTAGCAGAGGTGCTGCTTTGCTGTTCAGGTTTTCTTGCATCCTTAGGCATGGTTTTATTTAACATCTGTGAGCAAAGTGTGCTTGAGACGTGACAGTCCTCGACCTGTCCAGAGATTTATGCATTTGTTCCCCTGGATGGCTCCCATTGAGCTTTTTGCATCTGCTGTAAGCTATTGTGAATAAAATCCTTGAGCTTTCATGGGGCGGTAGAAATTACTCATTACAGAAGTCTGCGTGACTGGCACAGATGTGGTTCAGTCCCCACTGATATAAAAAGAAATATTAATGGCTCCTTTTGGATCTTGACATTTTTATTTTTATACTTCATACGATTCTTCTTCTGTTTTGAAACAGGTATTTTGTGATGCTAATCAAGTCGTGCAAGCCACGGACGTGCTGGACTGGGAAGACAAGGATGCTGCAGAGACATTGGTCGACAACGTGGTCCACTCCAGGATCATCAATCCCTTACGCCTGTTTGTTAAGCCATCCCCAGTACTGAAACACGGCCAGGTGTCCTACTCAGACAGCACAGAAAACTTTTGGGATTGGTTGTCCAACATCACGGAAGTTCAGGAATCTCTCGCACGAACTAAACGCAGACCTATCGTAAAAACTGGGAAATTCAAGAAGATGTTTGGATGGGGCGACTTCCACTCTAACATCAAAACTGTTAAACTGAACCTCCTGATCACAGGGAAAATCGTTGATCATGGCAACGGCACCTTCAGTGTTTATTTCCGACATAACTCCACAGGTCTCGGGAACGTTTCTGTAAGCCTGGTGCCACCTTCCAAGGTGGTTGAGTTTGAGTCGTCTCCGCAGTCAACGCTGGAGACCAAGGAATCCAAGTCCTTCAATTGCCGGATCGAGTACGAAAAAACAGATCGCGCTAAAAAAACTGCCTTGTGCAATTTCGACCCCTCCAAGATCTGCTATCAAGAGCAGACTCAAAGCCATGTCTCCTGGTTGTGTTCTAAACCCTTTAAAGTTATCTGCATTTACATTGCTTTTTACAGCGTAGATTACAAACTGGTGCAGAAGGTCTGTCCTGATTACAACTACCACAGTGAGACTCCGTACCTGTCCTCTGGCTGACACAGCGGCCACCAACTGCAGAGATCCAGCATCAGTCATAAAAATCAGCATTCCCATTAACCTTCTGGAGAAATATGTTTTCCAATCAGGTTAAAAAGTCTTTTAAAACTGTAGCTGTGTTTGTGCTGTATCGTAAATAATCAAACTGTTTATGTAACAATCCTTTTCATTTGAGACCATTGCACTTTAGCGCTCTCATCGCTCACAAGGGAACCACCAGGCAGACACATGATGAAAAAAAGAAATCAAAGCAAATTTTGTCTCTTAATGAGCATCGATCGTGAAAATATTTTTTTTTTTTAAAGAAGACTCAATGGCAGAGAGGTTATCTTTTACTTGAATTGGACAACACTTAGCAGGAAACGAACCTGTTTCTCATTGGGAACTTTAGGAGGTGACAATATAAAGAACAAGTGGTAAGGACGACTCTCAGCTGTTTATATGCAAACCTAAATAAACAGCTCTCCCACTAATTTCACAAAGAATGTTATACACACAGGGCTCAAAGAATCAAGTCCAAATATTGAGTGTTATTTCTAGAAAAAAGAAAATGAAACGAAGCTGCATTTCTATGAGTTGTAGTAGTTGTACGTATTTGTTGAAGTGAAGAGTGAGTAGTTCTTCCTTCAGACTTTTACCCATGGATATGCAATGATGTAATTAAACATTGATGAGTTTTAGTTTATTAGACCCACCAGGTGTGCAGGTTTGGTGTACATTTCTTCCTTTTGTGGTCATCACTGGTTTTGGTCATTCTCAAGTGTTTGTACACACCCACCAGTACTAGTTTCATGGTGATAGAGAGTGTACATACCCTGGAAAAAGATAATCTCTGTTTAAGTCTGAAAATGGTAACGGGCTGGTTTTCCCTCAGAGGAAGCAATTGTCTCGCTACCACTATACTGTGGCAAGGAAAATACATCACAGCGTAAGGATGACACCTGAGTAACATGATCTTTCTGCTTGACGGCACCCAGTTGTCTTCCTTAGCATTGCATTGCATATCGAGGGTCAATACATAAGCAATGAAAAACAAAGTGGACAACAAAAATCTATGCATCTTCACCTCATAAAGCAGATTTTAAACAATTGCTATCAATATGAAAACACTCAGCCAGACTCACACCTTGTGCAGAAAGCATCTCTTAGTTGTAAAAACCTAGGGTCTGGCTGTGGATGTGCTTCAGTAGCACAGCTATCGCTCCCTCTGAAGTCAGTAGCAGCTAGCTCCAGTGGTGCAGCGCCAAGCACAAATCCCCTGGGCTTTCTTTGATTTTACTGCTGCTGCCGGTCTGCTATCACAGACCCCTGTGACAGCCTGATATTACAGGTCCCGTGCAAAAAGCTGGCTGAGGAAGTGCTTTTTCTAACCTATAATCAAATTAACACGCAGGGCCCAAGAAGCTATGCGCAGCTTAAATGAAGAACTGTTAAAATACTTTGCTCAAGTGTTATGCACCCAGACAAATGACTGGCAGCTCTGAAGGACTCGCTCATGAGATTAATTCTGATTTCCACGGTAAAGTCACACACAAAGATTTATTCTGTCAAAAATATAAAGGTAATGGTTAATTTGTTTTTCTCTTTAGGTGAAAAACTTAAATGTGTGGTTTTGTTTCATCACAAATCTGAATGTTTTCCTCCATTTTATAGAGTCTCTCCTGTTCTAAATGATGTTTTTTAGTTTGTCGATTATCGTCAATTCCTACAAGATGTTCTACTTTGTATTCTGTATAGTGTCCTCGTTCTAGCTGTATATAAGCTCGGATTTATTGCTATGGGTTCGGTGTTTGGTGCTTTTGTAACTTAGCTGTAAGCCATGATTTTATTGCCATGTATTTTTACTCAGCATTGTAGGCAATTAAAAGAAAACCCTACATGCTATTTATTGTAGAGTACGTGGAAACCATATATGTATATACACTTGAATATGTGTACATATACAGAATATATGTGTACATGTATTTGTATGTAAATAAAGAGAGTTTGCTAAATCTGTCACTCACTTGTGGTATACTTGATTTTTTTTTTCCCCAGTACCACTTTGTGCATAAAAACTACGATACTGCAACACATCACTATTTTTCCTAACTGGAATTTGTTCTTCTTTGAGATACAAAAGCCTGCCCTGCACCTAACTGTGCTGGAAGCCTGGGCTGAATAGGTTCGATAGCGTTTATGGCAGCTGAGAAGTGGATGTTTTGATGACCACGGTCATGAACTGCTTAATTTTTATGTAAGGCCCCTGAACCAGGGCATTAAAAGTAGAGGGGTTGGGCTCATGTCTGCCGGGTTCCTCCCCAGCAGAGGCTCTGTGGAGATGGCAGCGGCCTGCTGCTTGGTCCGTCCGTGCTCGGGGAGCTTCTGGGGTAGGAGCTGGGTTCACCACCGGCAGCTGCAGAGCCAGGGCCCAGGCTGGGCTTCCTGCACCACAGGACAAGGGCCCAGGGCCTGGGGCAGGTGAGGCTGGCTGGGGAAAGGCCTCAAGCCTCCAGCTGTTGTGAGCCAAGCACCAGTTACAAAATGGGCTCACACACCGAGAAGACAGGCACCCAGCCAGCAGCAGATGACTTCAATCAAGTGTCAGACCCCAGTAAATCCCCCCCAGGAGCTTTCCTTCCCCCCTAAGGGCCGAGGAGTGACCACTGCCAGCCCTGCTCCTCTCCTGCTGCACCAGTGAACATGACGTAGGCCAGGGAGAGCTGAAGGCTTTCTGCAGAGAAAAAGGCCCTGGCCTGGAGGGCCCCGCGTACATAGGAGAGGCTGCCCTTGAAGGCTCAGGGTTTGCCTTAAAGCAGGCCAAACATTGGCCCAGGGAGAGGATGACCCCCATGGAGCTCTGGCCTGCTCAGCGATGGCAGCCCTATACCACCTCCCTCCTCCTCCTCTTCCTCCTCCTCCAGCCCCGGAGCATTTGGGCAGCCCGGCTCTGTGCTCGACCCTGCAAGGAAAGGAGCCCTGGTACCAAAGTATGTCACAAAACTCACCCCACCCACTGCATTGTTTCTGATCAATACCTTAAAAATCAGCCCCAAATCATCACAGCACATTTTTATGATCAGTTTTGAGAAAATCACTGCAAGAAAGGACTTGCAGTCAAAAATCAGATTAAAAAGGAAGTGTTTCAGCCTAGCAAGTTAAGCAAATTACACTCCAATGAACCAAACAGTGACAGACTTCATTAACTCGAGTTTCACTACCTGTGTCAACAGAACAAAATTTAATTTTACACAGAACAGAGACTACTTTCAAAAATATATATTTTTTTTCTGTATAAACAGATGACTTTTTATACAAGTTTCAAATTTCAATAATTGTCACTCATGACCCTTATCCAGAGATTTTTGAAATAAGAATTTAGTAGATTAAATGTCATGCACCTTAAAATAATTGCTTGGAAGCAAAGAAAATACACCATTTTTTTAGAAAATGTCCCAAGTGAGCAGTAATGACTTATGACTGAAGAACCAACGTTTCTCAACTAATTCAAAAAAGTTTAATATATTGAGTTGTAAATCAATCCAAATCTCATCAGTGGAGTTTTGCATGTATTTATATCAATGCAAATAAGAATTTAAACTCCTCACTAAATATGCTCACTGCTGTTTTCCCCATCACTCGGATATGAAGGTGTTTGGTGCAAATCAGCATCCCGAGCTGCTGCCTCCCACCCCCCAAAATCATGGGTAATTCAAGGACATTAGAATTTGCTATTTGTTTTATGCTCCGTTGACCAGCATAATCTGGATAATGTTTTATTTATAGTATAATAATGATTCGTCATTACCACTGTTCCTATTCAAATATGCACAGTAGAAAAGACAATAACAAGTCGCAAACTAAGCAGCTGAAGGAAACACACATCAATCAAACACATTTTTAGCTGTAGGCTGTCTCATCTGAAAAGCTAGACTATGCCATTCCCATCTCTGCCTCCTGTGAGCATCTCTGCGATGCATCCACCAGAAGCAGTTTCCTTCTTGTATTATAAAATGAATAAATAAAATAATGTTTCTAACACATGGGCAACGCTGAAGTGTATACCTAGAGAATATTACCTGTACTGTATTGGTCACTGACTAAAAGCTAGGAATTAGCGTAACCCCCTCACAGGTTTCCAAAATCAGGGTCACAGGTTGATATCATGTCCCAGGTGGGTTCAGGTCTCAGAAGCTAGGGAAAAGAAGCCACATGTCAGCAGCACAGCCTGCTCAGATCTACGTTTAGTAGTGGTGCAGGTGGGATGAAATCCACTGGGTGTTGCCAGCCTTTGGTGCAGCAACATCGCCCTACAGACTGCTGCTGCCCACCAAATCACTCAGCTCACCGGCCCAGAGCACCCACAGGTTTTCAGCCAGAAGACTTCCAGCTGCAGGCACCCTCAAGCAGGATCTCCAGGAAGGGTTTGGGATCTCATCCAGACCTGGGCCATGGGAGCAGCACGCAGGACCCTGCAGAATGCAGCCTGACCGTGGCAGTGGGCACAGTCTCAGGAGAGAAACAAAAACTGCTTCTGAAATGTTTGCTCTGATGTCCCCCTACTCGCCCTGCACCTCTCCCTATGACTGTCATTAGGAAAGAAAAACAGTTTTATTGTCACCCTGATCCTAGCACCTCACGTTCCAGCTATTCTGTATGCCTGCCCTTGGCTGCTTTACATTTTAGCCACTTCAGATGCAAATTCAGCTTCCCTAGTCTCTTGCCTCATTCCCAGACAGTATGTGGCGCAGCCATCATTATGCAGACAATTAAGCTTTGGCTACCTTATCTTAACAGCTCCAAATACGCTGGCGATCTTCCTGAAAGGTGATACATTATAATTGGTTCCAAATTGGCAAGAAAGTGAAGAGTGGAATATGAGACAGTGAGGCTATATGAATTAGCCCTAAAGTTTAAGATGGGAAAAAAATAAAGCAACTGAAGTTATCAGTGTGTTTGCTTGGATCTTGTAGTATCGGTCAAATTTGTATTATCTGCTGCAGCCAACGTTACTTCCCAAGAAACAAGACTTGGGATCTTTTGGTCTGTGGGTCCCATTGGTAGCACTGACGCTGCCAGCACCCACGTGCATGCTACAGCATTGATCCACTGTGCTCACCAGCACCGAGCTACATCAGAGAAAGGGTGAAGGTTACACAAGGCTTGTGCAGCATGCTTCAGCTGCCCAGGCTGTCTGAGCACACCTGTTAAGCCTTAGCCATGTTCCAGCCTACAGCTCGTACAGCTGCACGCAAGCTCGAGGCAGGTAACTCAATGCCTTCCAGCTGGGACTCAGAACATCACACAGACATTCCTGATCAAGGTGATAAACACCTCATCAGCCCTGAGAGCTGATTAATGTCCCAGCTGTGAGTTTTCCAGACAGGTGGGCAGTGACTGCATCCCCCCATCCGTATTTTTGGAAGTCCCCGATGAAACAACTCACACTGAGCTCTCCTAGGGTACTCCTCTCCGGTGAGGGAGGACATGGGGCTCTCCAGCCCAGACACAGCCCCCTGCTCACCAGCAGGATACAGGCTGGGCTGCTGCCTCTCACAGGGACACAGAGAAGGAGACAGCACGGACACAGGGACCCCATGGTCCCACCCTGGGGACAGAGCCTGTGGTGGTGCCAGCTCTATAGGGCCAAGCCCTGGGTATGCCCCTGGGGACATGCACCACCACCAGCATTACCCGCTGCAGCCACTTGCATAGCAACTCACATCTATTTTTGTGTAGTCTGCTCTAAATAAGGCCAGGTTTCAAATTTTGCCAAGCTGATTTTAATTGAAGTATTTCAAAACTCAAGCTAAATGTTTCAGCTTGGTAAGAGAACTGAATATTAAGGCACCTTGACTCTATTTTATGTCAATACTTCTTAGGCTTTTCTTCCACCTTTTGAGGTGTTTCTGAAGCACACACCGCAATGGCAGGTGATACTTAGCAGACTTATACCGCGAACCTGGCAGCCCAGTACAGAATATTTAACACAGATTTCTGGGGAGGTAAACTAGAGGATTAAAAATACTTCAAGATGCCACATTGAAGATGATAAGCAAGCCTACTTAATACTATCTAGTACATGAGAAGTGGATTGGAATTAAGTAGCCTTATGTCAATTGCATTTAACTGCAGCATTTCTGGCTTCAACCACTGAAGGTCTGGATTAGCCAAAGAAATCTTGGGAAACCAAGGCACCTGAGCTTCCTGCAGGCGATGCCGGGTGACTGCTCTGTCCCAAGGGAGCACCCTCTCTTCCAACTTCCTTCTGCTGGTTATAAAGTATTTGTATTTACAAGACGCACTGCGTTTTGTGACAGCCAAGCACAACCTCACTGCTCCAAGTAAAATGGTACTATGGATGAATAGCATGCAAGGCAGTCCAGGTCCATTAAATCATCCACGCTCAGTGCATTGAGATAGAAGGGATAGTTGTAATTTTATTTGGTAAAGGAAGTGGAGAGAGAAATGTATTTGATACATTACACCAGTTACCTTTAAAACAAGCAGAACCCCTTATTTAAAACATAAGTATTGAATAGCATTGCCAGAAGCAGATTAATTGCAGCTTCCAGGAAAAAAAAAAAACTGAGCTTATTTCACATTGACTTTTATTCCCACTTGAATAAAGTTCCTTATGTTACACTGCTTCATTTGAATTTTTTGAATTGGTTTTGCATAGTATCATTTACTGATGTACTATCTTTAATTACATAATACACATACAGTCTCCAACTGCATTATTAATGGAAGTGTTTTTAATTAAATGGCTCTCAGCATAATATCCAGTCATTAATTTCACATGTTGAGGATGTGGAGAGATTCTATTCTGATGGTCTGGGGAAACTTTGTACTTTAGATGAGGAATACTTCCAAAGTGATAGTTTTAGAATGAAGTTGAAAATCATTACGAGCATTGAATTACCCTCTCAGCAGCTGGTACCACAGTTACGCTCTGCTGGGCATTATCTATTCTTCAGTACTCCTTTTGCTCTGCCATGCTTCACCGCTGGTAATTTTCAGATGCCTCTCACAGGGTTCATGTGTATTCCACAGTGAATAATATCAGGCTCACCTTTTAGGAACAATTTATGATCAGATAACAACACTAAGACTGCACCTTCCACAAGGAAAAGCTCTGTGCCCTCCTTTCTAATTATATCTCGCCTAGCAGCACCTACTCAAGTTTTCAGTGTTCTCAGAACTGGCAGTATTGATGCTCATGGGCTCTAGGCTTTTTCCATCCATCCAGCAGACAAAGGCACGGACACACACTAGTGCAGCATGCAGGCTTTGCAGTAAGCATTCACCCTGCAAAGACAGCTAATTATGGCCAAGAGAAGAGCATTATTCCCCACCTCTTACCCCCTCCCCAAAGTAGCACAGCCTCAGTATTGTCTTATTCCCAGACAGCAAGCAGACCTCTTATCTGGCCCAGCTTGGGAAGGTCCATCCAAGCAGTTGACAAACTTTTCCTTTCCACAAAGTCTGCGGAAAGGATTCATTTTCACCCTAGTTTATTTCCACCCTCTGTTTATTAAAGAGAAATCCTTACTTTTTCCCCATCCCTTAAAGTTCTAAGACACCATTTTACAGGACTTTTGACCTTGGAAGTCTTTGTGTGTGTGTTTCTACATGAGATCAAGGAACTTGAGGGTAACTAGGTTGCACACTGCATGTGCTTGAACTGTTGATTTTGGGGAAAACGGGCAAACTTATCCCAAAGGGAATTTCATATACAAAAATATTGTGGCATGACTCTTATTAGCTTCTAGGCAATGAAGTCCTAGTAACACATACCCCTGCATCTTTGAGTAATTAAGGCATCTTTGAGTAATTAAGCCCTTCCCCAAAAGTTGTTCTTTAATTCCTTTTCAGCTTAAAAGCCTTTTCCCCACCGCAGAGGGGAGCAGGCCCTGCCCATCCCGTTCTCCTGCCTTCTTACACCTTACTTGCTTGTCCCTCAGCCTCAGCTCAGTTTCCTGCTGCAACACTCGTGCTTTTGGATTTCTTTCTGCTAAGCCATTCTAGAGCTGCCATCCTGTTTGACACTGAGATGCTGCGGTTGGCCCCTTGCCCTTCTGCTCCTGTGGCCTAACTGCAGCAAGTTACCTGCCACCGTCTCAGTTCAGCTGAGCACTGAAAGCCTTGTGAAGGAGGAGAGGAGACACAGGAGGGGCATAAATTACAACAAATGCCCAGAAATCTCTCACAGTGAAACTGACCTCTACTTTCAGGAGAACCAAAGGGCTTCAGGTAGCAAGCTCACACTAGAAATCCTATGAAGGCTCAAAGCAGAGTCACCAAGTTTTAGTGCCCCGACTGGGACAAAAGGCAAGGAGGCAGAGCATGGCCAACCAGGCAGCAACAGAGCCCGTATTTACAGAGCATCCCTGTTAAAGATGGTTGTTTCACTGGGTTTTTGTAATGGAAAGAGGAAGAAAAAGGAATGAACACAAACACTTAATAAATTCCACTGTATCAAAAAGATACTAGGTCATGGACCTCCAGCGCATTGAAAATGGATTTTACAGAAGAGAAATAACTCAAGTATTTTTATATGACAAGACTAATTAAAATATATGCCCACATTCCAAGCATTTCATGTCTACATAAAACATTGCACCATAATGAAGATAATTGAAAGTATGACTTCCATCAATATTTAATTAGCATTTGGTGCTAACTCATTATTTTGGTACAATTAATTTGACATCTTGCGATATGGCCTGCACAGATTTCCTTCTTGAGTGTTGTTTTATTGGCGGAACATGAGTAACACCAGACATGTGCACCTTCCCTGAGGCTTCTAGAAGACCATGAAATATGGATAATATGATTGACATTTTAATCTAGCACAGGATATGAAAACATAATGTTGATGCTCAAAATATGCATGTGTATTTGGTTAATGCATTTTTGTAATAAGGGAAATATTCCACTCAGCTAACATTTGAGAAAACAAATTGTACCGTCATCACGTCTGCCTTTTCTCCCTGAATCCTGACTTATGTACACAGCGATAATTCAGTACATCAGAACCACAGTGCCTTATTTTAGCTTTTTAAGGCCTTTGTAACTAACAATTTTGAGATGATTCCCTATAAACCTCTAGGGTTCTCTACAAAAAAAAGTGGATCTTTAGATGACCACAGGTTACAAGATGACTCCTGATGACAGGGATAGACTTCACAGGAGTATATTCTGTACTACCTACAAAAACAGGTAGACAAAGGCCAAAAGGGATAGGGTTGAAGTTATACATTAGTACTTGTGCCTGTCAGTCTAACTTTTGATGGAAGGCAGCAGATAATAGGGGATGAGTAATCCTGGGGCAGTAGAGCGATCCTGGGGCAGTTTTGTCAGCACTGGTAGGATTTCATTGTAATGTTTGGATTCCTACAATGAGACCTCAATGGATAAAGTTTCAGACCTGTAATACTTTTCCTTAGCCCTGACTTCCCACGGCTGCATAGCATCGTCTCGTGTTGAGCTGCTCTGCTCCACCACAAAACAGCTCCACTTCAACAAACACTGCGAATATCGGAGCTTGTAGGTTAGCTTGCTCATACAGAACATAGGATTGCTTTGAGGTTTGTGGTCAATTTAAAAACAATATAATGAATGCATTTCATATATCAGGACTCAAATCTGTACTTTATATGAAAACACCTCAAACGCTACAACCTGTGAAACCTGAAGTTCTTTACCTTTCCATTGCAGCAATATTCAAAAACCTGCAAGAAACATGGAGACCCTTTAGAACTGCAGCTACCGAAGTTAATGTGCTGTCTAAAAAACCTCTGCTCTGTACCTTTTCATATACATGCTTAGTTATACATTTAACATTTTCTGAAGACAAGACTACAATTGTTAAAATGCACAGCTGGGCTTTCAAAACTGTTGCAACACCCTCAAAGTAGCCATTCTTTGGAAGCTTGACAAGTTTTATGCACCCTAAATTGGTCACACCCCCAAAATTTGACTTGGTTCAAACCACTATTTGCCTACACATAAGAGGATGGAATGAAGTGTTTGGCAAAGCTTTAATGAGTGTGACAAATTAAGAATTGGTAACAACAGCTGTAAGAGGGAAGTACCAAGATCTGCTTCAAGAGCTGTTTTTCTTCATTTTGCACATATCTACTTGTGTTATTAAACATAAAACCCTCCAGCTCATTGATTTTTAGAATTTCCCTCACTTGTAGGGACATTTTCAAACATGTACTACATATTTTTAAGGAAAAACGGTTCTTTCTTTCTTTTTTTTTAATGATTTTTCAAGCAAAGGCAAAGCTAATGAACAGATCCTATAACTTTGTCACTTCTGAAGGCTATTAAGACAGTAATATTCATGCCTGGCATGTTAATGTAGCAGCACATCTAAAGAACAAGAGGTAATCTCTCTTTAACCAATCGAAAAAGCATTTCCCAGCCAGCCTGACAAGTATCATTTACAACCTGCAGGCTCTGGCACACGTTTTTGTTCAAATCCCATTACGGGGCCCCAGAAGACACGCATCACGCTAACGCAGTTCCTGGGCAAGGACCAAAGAAAGATCACCGTTCCCCTGAGTTATTCTTCCTGCAGATCTTCCAAGTGCAGTTATGATAACTCTGCCATCCACCTACTCAGAAACAGGCTATTGAGCACAGCACTCACAACAGAGCCAGGATCCATTTTTCAGTGTCATTTCTCCTCACCTGTTCCCCAAGCAGCTGTCACCCAGGAGAGCGGGAGCAAAAAAAATTGCTAGGTGCAAATGGGAAGGATGAGTACTTGGCCTGCAGTGTGAGGGTGTCTAGTCCTTCCAGCTCAGACTCTCTGGAAATAAAAGCCCTCATCACCTGTGCACACTCTGCTTATCAATTACTTGATAACAATAGGTGATATTTACTTAAGGCACAGAAGAAAAATACACAACTTTAGAAATCTGCAGTGGTACCTTTCTCATTCTGGTTTGCAGAAGGCATTTCTATGACTGCTCATGCAGAATAATTGAGCAAACATCTTAGCAAATCCTAGCCAGTCATTTTTGCTTTGTGCATGTCTGTGCACACATACATGCACAATTAAGTGTACTACAGGGAAATTAATCCTAAACACAGGGAGCTCGTGATCAAGCCAGTAGCAAGGTTCAGCTGCAAACTCCAATAATAAATATAGCATGCTCAAAGAGGTTTATGTTACACATCTAGAGAATTATAAAATTCACTTTTAGAGAAAAATAAAAAGGTATTTCAGCTGGTGGAGAAAGGTGTTGATGTGACAGCCTAAGAAGCTGAAGGCTAGATAGATGTAAGACATGCACTCACTATGAAAGCAGCCAGTGACCAGGGCTCCAGTACAGGTTTTACTGCCTCACTAATGACCCTTCTGCCCTGCAGGAGAGCCCTGGTGTGGACAACACATGAACATTTTCCTTCACCCTCAACATCACTCTTTTGGCATAAATCACTGACCGAATGGCTTTGACAAGCACTTGCAAAGACACTAATTTTAAGCAGATGAGCACTGAAGCCTCAGCCCTACCAACCCACCCATGGCCTTCCCTTTTCCATTCAGACCCCCCCCCCCCTTTTTTTTTTCTTTTGCCTTTCTCCAAGGCAGCACATGGCAGGCAGCTCTGGGGAAATTGGCATCTCCATTACAGGCACTTAAACCCTTTTTATCAGCAGGAAAAGAAGCCAGTTCTGACACTCAGACTTGTAAGAGCCAAATAAAAGTTACAAAATGATGCCAGCACTATTGATGGTTCTGTGGCAGGAATCTCCACACACAGCTGTATAAGCTGCTTGTTTTACCACTCATTGACCTCAGCACTGCTCAGTGCTGCTGAGCCAGCCCCATGTTTTGTGGTTGTTTTTAAAGGATGAAACAAGGGGAAAACATTAGTGTCAGGAAAAATTCCTTCCTGTCTTTGTGATTCATGTTAAAATACAAACATAGATTATTGTTAAAGACCATCTCAGTGCAACAGCACCTTCCCTACCTCTACGCACCTTTATTTGGAGGAACCAGGAACAAATAGTGAGTTTGCTCTCTGCAAACAAGCAAAGAGGGAAGCTTATGGACTTGCTGATAGCACGGACTTAAAGACTGTAAACACAATGAGTGTTCATAGAATGAACAAGAGTGCAGAGATTATTACTTTTTGTTTTAAACAGAAGCCCAGTGACAAAATGCTCTTGGTTTTATACCAAATGGAGTATTCTCAACAGCTGATTTGAGAGTTGTATTTAAATAACCAGACTTAACATTCCTCAGCATTAAACAGTAACCTCCCCCTCACATAAACCCATCAAAATCCTCTTTTTAACTGTCCAACTGTCCAGAATAACACATAGCAGCCAGCCTAGGATGGTCAGTGTATCAGAAGAATAGGATTAAGCTACATAGTGGAGACCTTACCCGGAACTATGCTTTCATTTCTCACATTGACTATGCTATTTAGGACTAAAGGATATTTTTATCCCAACACATTTTAAACAGCTCCTAATGCCAAGGGATATCATAAGAAAAAGCTTCCTGAATATCCATACTTTTTTTTTTTTTTTTTTCCAGGATAATTATTTTCTGAAAGCCAGTATTCTGCTTGAGTACTTTGATTAAAATTTGTACAGGATATTCACAGAGATGAATGTGATCAGGGCACGCTGCCCCAGTAAACATCGCATATTTAACTGAACAAGTGACAAGACTAGTATGAAATATTTGTCAATAAAGCAGCTCAGAATGCAAGCGCTCCGTTTCTTTGATGAACAACATCTGAATAAATAGCCTTTTTGTGGCTGTCCAGAGACACTAATTTCAGGCACGCAGACTCTGCGGCTCTTGCAGGCCTCCCGAGCTGTGACAGACTCATTCCTCCATTCCTGCCAGTTCCTGTGGTAAATTTAATCAGCAGCACTGAAATCTCACCAGTTTAAGAGTCATAAGCCAGTTACAGGCAGAACCTGGCCCTGCATACACCCGAAAGCTGTCAGAGGGCCTACCAGCCACAAGGCATCCTAATCAACCCCTGCAATACCTGCAGGCCTGAAAACCGTGGAGAAGGGGCAAGCCTCTTATGAGAGGGAAAAGCAGTTTTAGCCTCAACTTGTGATGATGGGGCAGCACTAACTCAAGGAGTAGAACGCTCGAAGTCTATGGTGAACTATCTCCTTGCTGTCTCGTTTGGTTTTGCAAGTTCCCAGCTTGCATGGTGTTCATTATAGTCCTGAGGTATTTTTCTGCATTAACAGCTTGAAAGCATCTCCATTGCAGAAAGCCAGCTTCAGATGATTATTCTGCCAAATACTCTTCCATTTCTTCAAGCTGATTCTTTATATCCTGCCAATCTATTATAATTTTTTATCCTGCTGCCCTTTTTAATGAGAAAATACTTGTCTGATCGTGGTTCTTTCCTCTGAATGAGCTTTTGCATCAGAAGAGGCAAGACTAATTAAGCAGAAACCAAAGTTGTTTTTTGAGAGTCAAAGGTTAAGTACCTGCAGAGCAGCATGGAAATCTTGAGCTGCCATGCAGGCAAAATAAAGTAAAAGGAATAGCTAAAATATGCTACTGACTTTAAATGCAGAATTCATATGATGGACTTAAGAGAAATCTCTCAACATGAGCATGTTGAGTAGGACAAAACTGAATGACAAAGAGGTACAGATATCCTAAATATTCTGAAAAATGAAAAATATCTGAAGAGATGCCCAACATCAGGACTTATCTTTTGTCATCTTGCAGACACAGAAGTTTCCCAAAGCAGATTTTGACTCATGAGTTGAGCCTCCTGATGACAGCTCTGCATCCCTACATTCCCTACCTACCCCTCAAAGAGTAGTTAAGAAACTGTTTTGTAGAAAAGATTTAAAACCTGGGTTATGCCCAAATTATTTATTATGGCAAAAGCATATTAAACTATTTAATGCATCTACCATATTCTCCCTGCTCAGTTGAAAATATACACCTGAAAAACCTCAACATCCCAAAGAGATAACACACTAACATGGCTCACTCTCACACACAAATCTACATTTTTTTAGAAACACTGGAGCCTGAATATGCAAATTATAAGAATGTATTAATTATCATTAGTCATTCCTTCACAAAGACTAGAACTAATTGGAGAAATAATTTGAGAAAATTGAAGTACATGACAGAAAGCATTAAGATTCATTAAGTTTCGATTCTCTGGTCTGTCAGCTTGTCAGAAGTAGATGTCTGCTATTTAGGCATTACTGGCAAAACACTGTTTTCCTAACCTAGTATACAATTTAACCCTTCTTGTAGTTTGCTCTGAGATCAAATAGATTTGACATGATACATTTACTATTAAAGGCACTGTCAAAATGTGACAAAACTTATCTCCGTGTCTTTCAACTGAGGAAAATGAACTTGCTGAAATTCTTGCAAAGCATTTGCAGGTTCCTTAGATGGGGTATTTTATTTATATTATTTCAAAGGTGCCAGCCCACATTCTGAAAAAAAAGAGGAAAAAAGACAGCAAAAAACAACAAGATTTTTGAAGAGACAGGTACTTTCAAAAAAGGATATCCATACGCTTCCATATCAAGTCTTCATAACCTCACTTTAGTCAGAAAATATAAAAATATGCATGATGTTCTGGGCATTATTTGTCATAACACTAACGGCCAAAAGCATTTTGATATTTATGAAGGCAAAGAAGTAACTTAGAAGCTTGTCTGCATCTAGAAAGACATCATTGCACCAACAATCAATATCAAACAGCTCTCGTTAACTTAGGCTGCACTTTTTTGTATTCAAACCATGCCTCAGCCCAATAGTTACAGAGAAAAAGGGCAATGAAATTTTACTTCTATCCATTCGTTGCCTTTAGACAATCCTCCTCACGTTGTGCTGGTATGCAATCTATTAATCCAGCATAAAAAAACAGTCCTGTTACATGGGAGAAATGAAGTCTTAGTGCTGTCAGAATTCCCACATATACGTGTCTAAAAGGAAAAAGCCATCTGCAAGATCTGACATGGACAAGATGCAAAACTTATTAGACTTTTCTTTTAGAACATATGGCGTGGGCTCTATGGAGAACATCACAGCTCTTAATTTGAGGGTTGCACAACCACCCCACCAAGTCTTTGCTGAGCACAGTGGGTAGACATTTTAGTTGCATGCTTCAGTAGCAGGTAGGTGGCTTGCTTTAAAATTTCAAGACTTGATAAACTTAACAGAGCTGGTTTTGAAATTGAGTACATAATGCATGCAATTCATTTTAAAGCTTACAGAAAGTTATCAACTTAAAAATGAAAAAGTTTGAATAGTTTACTTGGCAATTAAGGTTAAAATAGGACATTTACCTGCAATTAAAACTTCTATGATTTAAGAAGTCACGCTATTAGAATTTTTTGCATATGCTTCAAAATTTACCTTTATTAAAGGAAATGGCTTAGTCAACTATGCAGTGAATCTGGGAAGTCAAAACCCATAACTACTTAGAATTCAGCACAAATTGCCTTCGCTCTGATCAGCGGCACAAAGTCTGACATAGTGCAATTTATTTTCTACATGACTATCACTGCCAATACATGAAACATGTATAAGTTTGGCAAAGCACATATTTACGCTCATTATATACACACCCTTGATTGAAATACAGTACCCACATGAAAATATTGCTACACTCCAAACTCTACTAAGAATGCAGGACGGAAATGTTAGTGTCAAGTCATGCTTTCAAAGCAAGGCAAATCCTCTGTCTGCAAGATGATTACCACATGTTGCTACTGTTATAAGTCTCCTTCAAAATACTTTAACTGAGAACTCAGAGCAGTTGTTTCCTCTTCAAGCCATGACCAAGCAAACTCTGCAAAATTATTTCTCCCTCCTTATCTGAGTCAGGAATCACAAGCTCATTTCTGATATTTATACTTGACTTACAGGAAACCCAATTTTACACTTAAAACGTTCTAAAACTATTTAAAACACACCTTATCTGACAAACACATCTCTATTCCCAAGCATTGATGAATTCTCACAGCTGTTTTTTTCCTAGATTCTGTGGTTCTAGCAGGACAAGCTTCCATCACAGATCTGAAATACTTCACTCAACTTCTGCATTTGCATTTCTTCCAGCTTTTTTTGAGAGAACAAACGGGGAATCTTCAAAATAGATGATGCAAGAAAAAAAACACTACTCTACTGGAAAATTAGCAAAATATTTGCAGAAAAATCGTTCAGAAATGCTATAGTTTCAACAGCAATTACTAGTATTTCTTCTATTACAATACAATTAGGAAGCTACGTGCAAAGATATTTTAACACATAATACAAGTAGTTTTACCATTAAAATAGTTTACATAATAAATGTGGAAAGTAAAGTTCGTACTGGAATGTACAAAGCTCTTGCTTAAACAGTAACAGAATTCATTTTAAACATGGAAAAAACCACTGATATTAAGGGTTATATTCTTCCATATAGAATGTAATAAAGCATTCATTAAGTTTAATGAAGTCAAACAGGCAAGATCCTAGAATAAATCTGAATTTCTTATGGTAAAATAAAGATGTTACTGAATAATCATGACAATATACAAACAAAGTTTGGAGAAGTGGCAGACACTTTAATTGCCATTTCTCACCTGTGACTGCTTAGGCTGCACTTTGAAATACTTTAATGTCAGTGACAGGGGCTGCTTAAGCTGGCACGAACTAGGACCAACTATGCCTTTGGCATATGACAGAGCTGGCAATTTTGTATAGTGAGATGCTTTTTATTTTAATATCACACATCTTATCAATTCCCATCAGCATTCATTATTTGAGCTTTTCTGTTTTAAAGAAAGATGACACACAAGACTTCGAATGAGAATTCTAAGAAAGCTGCTAAAGAAAAACTTACTAATATTTAAGTTAAATCAAGATTCATATTGATTGGCAGCGTGAAGTACTCGTGTACCCAGTTTCCACACAAAGGACTATTAGAATTCAGTTTAGAAGGCAAATGGGTGCTTTTAAAAAAGTGATGGCTGAATAATGAACTAAACTTTAAAGACTAAGGATAAAAATACAGGCTTCTTTAAAAAGCCTTTTAAGCTTTCTTAAAAAACACTTCAACATCCTTTACCTAAATGTAGGAGCTCATTTATAAACTGGAACTCGCACAGTTAAATTTGATTACGATTCACTGTGCTAACCAGTCAAGTTTACTATGATGTTACTGAAACTGCCTGTAACAGTGTAAGTTATGCCACTGTTTTGCTGTATCATTGTGGAGCAGCCACTAAGGGATGTTAATTTCAGGCAGATGTGGAGAATTTTTATGTGTATCTACAGACAAAGGTGGCATTCTATGCTGAGACACCCAAAACATCCCGCTAGCTATACTTTTTACTGCAGGAATTTTAGAAATAAGTAATGCAGCAATATATAGCTTTATAGCAATATGTTGTCAACTGTGCTAATTCATACAGCAGCCTCGGTAACATAAGTCAGGTAACTGTGTTCAAACGGCCTGTTACTGTATAAAAAGTAACTTACCTTCACATTACCTGCTCCCTGAGCTCAGTGTCCAAATTCAAATCCGTACAGCAGCATACCAACCATTCCATGTATTTTTGCAAAAATCTATAAACAGATGAAAACCCATGACCTATCCCTAAGGATTATTTTTACACACTACTCTTCCCATACAAATGAGAGTAGCCTTCCGTTGCACGTGGTCATTATGAACCTATGCTCACTGGCAGAAAAGAGAGACTGTTTGCCATGGTGGGTGATTTTATAAAAGCCAAACTCTTAGAAACCATGAAACTCATATCTTTGTCTCCACAGCCTTCATTATCAAAGGAGCAACTCTCCTTCCCACTGAGCACCAGTTCTTACAGTGTCCATGCAAAGGCAGTCATTTCTCAGGAACACAACCCATAAGCTATCTAGAGCTCTGTTATTTTAAAGTATCAAAATTGAAAAATAGTTAGTGGAGATCAGAGCAAGACTGCAATACAAACATACCCCAAAAAGATTTCCAGAAGGACAGCAGTATATTTTACACCAAACTGTTACACAGTGCTGGTAAAATATCTTTCTCAATGCACAGAAAGAACAGGAGACACTACGATCATATACAGGAGAAAAAAATACAAGCCACACAGACACGTTCTGTATAAGTAACAACTTTATTGTAACTTGATGTGCTGAAACGCAAAAATATTTTCAGCAACAAGGTACAAAAAGTATTTCACCATTAACATCAGCTGATAAAAAAAGGCTGGATGGTTTGATACAACTGTTTACATATCTGAATTCTCTTAATCATTTCCACCCCAAAACAGGTCTAAGTCATTTCACTGACTTAATTTCTAAAATAGGACTCATGTATCTCAAGCCTTCAAAAACCAGGTTACAAATACAGTGAAGTTCCTTGCAAAACACTTGAAATAGTGAATTCCCTTTACAAACAGTCCATTTACTGTAAGCAGAAGCCGAGTTATGAGACTAAGTCAGTGTCTTGCTAGCTAATGAGCTAAGCTCTGTACTAAATATGCTATCAACACCAGATAAAGAACATTCCATTTGTCAAATACAAAAAAATCAATTAAGATAAGGAATTTTAACCAACTGCAAAAGTCAACGTAATTCAACAACTTCAGGCAGCAATACCTCACATTTGCAATTCACTGTCTTATGAAACACAGTTTCAAGTACTGCACATTATTTTAATCTCCCAAGGGAGAAACCTTACCATGAGGATTTAAAAGGAACATCATCTCCATGTAGGTCTTCTACTGACCTGTGCAAAGGTGAATTTTATGCTAAACACTCAATGTTTAGAAAAACATCAAAACTAGAGTAACTTGTAAAACTAACTCTGTATCCATGATTATCATATTTTGACATACACTCAGCTTGTAACAGCAAATATGTTCACATTTTCACAAAATATACCATTACTCAACTTGTATCCGTAATTCCACATTTTTGCAGTTTCCACACTGAAACCAGGGTAGGTTCTCAGGGAAACTTAATTGTGGAAGCAAGAGTCAACATGCAACAGAGTTCAAAGATATAACCTGTAACTTTTACTCAACCACATGTCAAATATTCTCCTTCACCTTTAAAGATACCTTTTTAAAAGATCTTGTATCCTGTTAAATCTTCCCTTCATTGCAACAGTTTCCTAAAAAAGGCACAATGTGTTTATACTTCTGCATGCAGTAAATGGACTAGAAAATAAGGATTGTTTATTGAAGCCTCTTCCACCCAAAGCATCTCCTTAGGAGAGGTCCAAATGGAAAAAAAATATATAATACATAATAGCATTTTAACAGCAAATTGAGTCCTTATTTTTAGAAAGTCATTCTTGACAAAAAAAACACCGCACAGTCATACACACACACACGCACGCACACACAGGACACATGCAGGGTTCTCCCCAGAAAAGTATGGAAGCGGTGGTTCACATATATCCGAGGGAGTAGTGTTGGCAAGCCAAAACATGGCACCTTCATACAATATATTCCTAATCTGTATACAAAACTAAGAAAAAACCCTAAAGACTTCAGCCTGAAAAAAACCTGTCCATTGTAATAGATAGTTCTCTATCTTCTGCACTTAGAACTGACAACTGAGGTTTTGAAGGGCGAGCTCTTGAGATGTGGGGAATGAAAACAAGCTACTGAGTCTGATGAACGCTGCAGTTATCAGCTGTCCTGCTCCAGTGAGAACACTGCATGTAGTTAGAGAATAGAAGGGGTGAATAGTTAGTGCACTCACTTAAGAATACAGCAACTGTTTTACCTTTTCCTTAAGAGCTGATAAAACTTAATATACATAATAAATAAAACCAAATCTCAACAGATCAGTCATGATTTGTGTTTTTTTTTTTCCTCCCTGTTAGTGTAATGTATGGTATACACTGCCTAACTTGAAAAGTGGACACTTCACAACGTAGATAATATCACAGCACAGTGTCTGACTTTTTGGTACAAAGTGTGCTATTAAGCTTCTGAAAAAGTCTTCATAAAATCCTTAAGCGTTCCATTAGATTACTGTATGCTGTTACTTTAGAACAAGCTGAACTGGACAATCATTACAGTATTAAATATTCAAGTCACTTGGTACGTTAGAGCTGCAAGTTTTACCAGTGATGGGTATGAGGATATTTAGTTCTAACACATTACACAGTGCAGCAAAAACATCACTTTTTGGAGGGAACAATTACCTTTACGTCTTATTGTGAAGAATGCTTATGAGACCTTAGATAAATATTTAAAAATTGATAAAAGGATAAATCTCTGTAAATATATAATTTGATGCCTTATGTACTATTAAAGTTTCTGATTTTACACTTTATCCACCATAAAGATTTAGTTAGAAGGTAAGAAAATGCATGTTTAGAGGTTATTTTATTTAGAAATTGGCCCGGGCGTTTCTTCCAATTTGTCTTTGCTAGTGGTTCACTAGACACCAAAGTATAAAACTATATACTCTTTCCTCTAAAAATTTCATTTAGAGCAATTCAGATGAATCTTAATGAAATGAGGATGCAGATAGATTTTAAGATAGTAAACAATGTGGAATTCCTCCTCTCTCCTCCCTGCATAACTTTTTTTTTTTACTAGGCAAACTAAAACCTTTATCCAAAAATGATTATAAATTAGGTGAGATCTCCTCCCATTCTCCAGCACTAAACCAAAGTCTTCCCAAAGAAGAAATACAATGTATTATCACTATTACAGTAAACTTAATGTAATAACTCAGGAAACATTTAGAGTGTGCACTACTGCAGACTTTTCCTCCCAATTGTAAACAAAGCTATCAAACACTGAGGATGTTGGTATTAAAGCTAAGGTTCATATAATAAAGAACTGGCCCATGACAAGCAGTTTACAAATGTTTCATCCTTTTCACATTATGCAGAATTTCAATATCATCCACAATGCTAGCACAATAACTGAAATGCAAGACTGAGCAAGTCTCTGCTTGCAAACACCATCTGACATTTCAGGGAAATATTCCTCTTGATGTGTATGCAGCCTCCCCAGGTGTTAACAGAAACTGTGCACACACATCAAGACGGGAAAAATCCCTCCTCCAGAATTTTATCTTTCACATGCTTTTTTCAAATAAGAGAAAATATTCTGTTACTTAAATACAAAAGCTTGCAATAGTCACCTTCAACTGAGTCTTAAAAAGACATGCCTTTCTCTTCTAACAAAACTAAATCCCATGTGGCTGTGGGCATCTGAAAATGTATCTAAAAAGTTAAGCCACAATTACCTGTACCTCATTAATTCATCAAAAGCAAAATATATATGTACCACACAACATACAAAAGTTACACGTTAAAAGTGCATATAATCCATTTGGCCCATTTCTTCAATTTACATTTGGTCATTCTATGCATCCTTTACTTTGCTATGTAACCGTACATGTGGGATATATTTCTCCATACACAATACTATTCTGTTTTCACATTGAACTCCTTGCCTCTCATTCAGTTCTGCATTAAATGTAAACTAGTGATGGACCGTAAAGAAACACAAGTAAGAGGTTTATTCTGTGTTTCTTTTCACCGTTTGGACAGCTTTGACACACACACAATAAGCATTACAAACTGTAATGAAAATACATTTTTGGGCCAAACCATTGCATATTTGCCCCACAATGAAAAATAAATTATGTTCAAAGCAGTATATTGCCATAAATAGCCTGTAGGCATTCGCTGAAGGTAAACAGGCTCTCCCTATACTTAGCACTTGCCTAGGGTACATTACACGCCTCTGGTTCAAGTGCTTTCAATGAGAGGCTAGTTAAAACCTTCCAGTTAGCACAGGACCAAACTATAATAATCTTTTTTCTTCTGAAAATAATGGAAGATCCCTTTCAAAAATTAATCTTCAGTTATCAACTTTACTGCATTATGGAGCTAGTGCAATCCTGCAGAGCCTAGTCAAAAAGACAAGGCACATTAAAAAATAATAATAATAAAAAAATCAAGATACATTAAACTATATGGACTAGAGTCATTGAAGATAATTTAAGGCCTTTCAGTGAATTAGAGTAATCAGTCTAATTTAAAGCTGAGGATTAAACCATAAATTATCCATCTGAAAAGCAAACAAGAGGCTTTTTCAGCTTCTGTTCTGTGTACAAGGATAACAAAAACTCTTGTTATGGTTTGTGAAAACACCTCTGGACATGGAGGAGTAGAGTCAATTCAATTTCTCTAAGTTCATGGAAGATTTCATGACTGTTTTAGCCGTTTGCGTGGAATGCCAAACTGTGGACACTGTGCAGATGCTAGTGCGCGAAAGGCCTCTGCTACTAAGTGAGGGTGGGAGTGGATCATGGACTTCCAGCCTGCTGTTTCCATTATGTCTGTTGCTTGGCTGAAAACAAAAGTATTAAGAATAGTCACACAATTTTACAAAGCAAATGCACAAACACACAGTGGAGAAGAGCAGGGAAGGCAGGATTACTGAAGAGCAACTGAACGTGACAAGACAACAGACTTTATGAATGCCAATAACAATGCCTTTGGGAAGGAGCACCAAATTTGGGTATACTATACTAATATCACCATGCGTAGGATGCAGGCTACTTAGCCTGCTCTAGTCAATATCAGCCAGACCTCAGATAGAGAATTGTGTCCTATACAGAGCAGAGTGTATGACAATCACCTTGAAATTGCACATGAAAAAAAAAAAAAAAACAATAAAAATGATAAAAGGATAGCTAGGAAAAAATGAGGTTTAGCATATAGAAGAGAAAACCAGGGGAAGACATGATAATCTCATTACATAGAAGAAATGATCAATTTGTAGGAAAGGGAAGGATGACAAGATGCATCAGTTTAAACTGCAGCAAGAATGATATAATTCATGTACTAGAGAAGTCATGAAGACAGATTAGCTGGCTGACTGCAGAACCCTTCACCTGGAGATCGCAGTCCCAGCAGATGATACTTGGATATTCACTCTTGCTTCAGTACAAGATTACAGGCTACATTCAGAATGGCTTTCAGTAGCCATTGCCAATTTTTAACTGATGTAACAGCAGCCACAGGTGTCGGCTAGTATCACATTGATATCCAGGAAATAAGAAAATGTATATATATTACTTTGAGAAGGTAAATGCAGTATTTTGAAATATAAAACCATAACATTTTACTCTGTTCATGAAGAATACTACACTGATTGAGAGGCATGACACACTGACCACAGATAAATTTGTAGTTTGGAACCAACAGCTTGTGCATTGATCCCAAATTTCCATTGCCCTGCAATTTCATATGCACCTTCATATTATGCCTGACAATGTTCCTGAACTAAAGTTAACATTTGACCTCTACACTACAAAATCTCTCTAAAAAAAAAGGAAAACAACTTTTGCAGAATTCTAACGCAAGCCTTTAATCTTTTGCTGCAAGTCAATAAATCTAAGTGCCTTGAGCAACAATACCAGTGTTTGGACCCCCTAGTGCTCAGGATCAGTTAAGCCAGGCCCTCTAACATTACTTCAGCTGAAGCATCCACAATAAGTCATCAGGGAAATAAATATGAACAGCATCTTTACTAGTGATTACCCAAGACAGAAGTAAACTAGTAAGCTCTCGTCACACAAAGAGGAACACATCAACTCATCTACACTGGTTATATAGTTGATTTACATTTATTATTATTTTTAACTAGTATTTAATGATTTCCTTTCTACCATTCACTTCTTTTTACATATCATGATCATTCATGACACATGTGAAGAGTTCAAGTTCTTCAGGAAAAAAATTAGATTTAAAGTAAATGCTATAGCACAAGCTTTTAACTGTTCTGGAGGTTCTGACAGCAATAAACCCCCTGCTGCTGTTTTACTGTGTTTCAGCCCACCACTGGCCATTTTGAAGCTATCTTCTATTCCATGATTCATTTGAGCTGGTCTAAGCATATGCTGCAATCAGTGCTAGAGTCTGAGCCACATAATCTCAACCTACTTCTTGGGAAGGCATGAGCACTTACGGACTCAGCCAGATTAGAGTGACCTGGCTGACCAGTCGTGTGGCCTCAAGAGCATTAGTGCTGGCATGTGGGAAGGTGCACAAACATGTTGCTGAAGGCAAAAAGAGTGACTACCCCTCTGGCTTTGACAATGCTGCAGGCTCAGATTGATCTATGCCTTGAAATCACACCCAGGTTGCCACTTTCCTCACAAAGCTGATACCTCCCTAGTAGAGGAATCAAAACTAACTGTTGTTGTGACCTCACGCTGGAGGGCAGCCAACTCCTCTTATCATCCAAAGTGGAAGTCACATTCCTAACTGTGGTAAAATCTGTTGAATCCTACTTTACCTACAGAGCATGACTGGCCTCAGTAGTGTGGAAATGAAGTAAGAGTCCTTAGATCTGCAGTCTATTTAGCAGTGTTTGTACAGAAGATTGGGAAGAAGGGAAACTTACTTGCTATTCCAGTTTTTCCCATCTTTACACCCAAGTTGTCTAAGAACACTGCACCTGGAAGAGAGAACTGCGCTAATATTGAGACGGTACACAAAACATAAGTACAAATATATTTGGAGTTTCATAGATATTACTTGCCTGTTAATAAAGTCTATTGCTTGTGCTTTTAACTGTTCAGCGCTGTGCAAATCTGCGAGGATAAGAATGTCAGCAACATTTTCTACCGAGAGGTTACTACAGAGTGCTTCCTCACACATGACCTTCAGCCGTTCCAGTGCATACTGATAAAAGAAAAAACTACACTAATCATTCTTCAAACTTATTCTTTCTACCATTATTTCTACATTTCTACAGACAGTTTAATACTACAGGTCCAGCCACCATGAATACGCTTACTGCCTCTCAAGTTTAAAGATCACACTGCTTCCAAACAGGTAATTCAGAATTCAACATGCTGCAATTAAGAGTCCTCAAATTAAGACATTAGATTAGAAACAAACTGATCAAATACTTTACTGGAATAACTTTTATCAAAACAAAAGTAAGTAATTTAGAAGTTTTTCCCTCAGTTTGGTAATGTGAGGAAGAGAAAGGAAGACACAAAGGCACTTTATCAAGATCATCTGATAGATTTAAATCTCAAAGCAGAGGGCAAGAAATTATACAATGGAAAGTTTCAGGAAGCCGATCAAAGTATAAATATATTGGGCTGTTTCATGAAGCTGATCAAAGCAAAAACATATTGAGCTGCTTGAAACTGGATTGCTCTGAGGTTACTCCCCCATCTCCATTTTTTTTTAAACTTCTCATACCTTTGACAGAGCCTACCAGAAAATTGATGCAAAATAATTACATTCCCTTATTACATTCTGCATGAATGAACTGTGCTTTGATTTTGAAGGATGTCATACATTGAATAGTTTTCATTCAGCTGTATACACTTTTACAGAAATCTTCCCCATCCCATTTAATTTAGCACTCAGTTTTCGAGTAAGAAAGGAATTTTAGATGCTTAAGTGGCATATATATATGTATGTGTGTATATATATACATAGTCAAATTGCCACTTATACATTTGTATTAGCAACTGTACCATGCAACAAATAAATACCACTGAAAAATGGCATATTCTTGGATTAGCTTCTATGTTTCTAGACCTATGCATTTTTACATCCATTTTATCATTATACTACTCCTCAGGATACTTCTATTTAAAGTACGTGAATAACAATTATAACAAGTCTGTAACCTACTAGGTAATATAACGGAATATGCAGAACACATTTTTAGATTATTCCACATTCTGAAAGAAAGAGAAGTTTACAGCAGATTTTGACTGCTACTAAAAGCTAAAGGGACCTACCTCCTAGCTCTCTTATCTTTATGCACTGCTATTGCAGACAAAATTATATAACTATATCTTAAAACATTCTCTACATTTATCAATGTCTTCAATAAAAGCTGGCATTCATAAAGCAACACCATTTCACCTTCCCACTTGGGCGTACTAGAACTTGACAAAACACAATGAGCATAAAAGCAGAGATGAGATGCTGGCAATGAGATTTGAAGTGAATGCAACTGGTAAGTCACGAAAGCCAGGGCAGTGCCAGTTCAAGAATTCTTTAAGAAAATTGAACATAAATTGCCAATAACAACTTCATAATTGTTTCTTTAAATTTTCTACTGGGCTGACTTACACTGTTGTGATAAGGTTGATTATGAGAATAGGCAGCTTCACCACTAGCGATGTAATTATACAACCAATTTAGAAATCACCTAGGTAGTTTAAGAAATTGCCACAATCTCAGCTGAGAGTGAACAAGTTTCGTATTACACACACTGAAAGGAGCATTTTCTGAGTTCTAAGCTACATAAAACTCCTCAGGGAAAGACAACCACATGTTGTCTGAGGATAGCTTCCTAAAATCTCAACCCAAGCCATGAAAAGAAAAAAAAAAGGTATCAGGTCAAGTTTAAAATAGTTAGAAAATTAAATGACATTAAAGTGAATAATCTCACTTTAATTGTCGTGCTGTTTTAAGTCCTCTCATCTCAAAGTCACAGTAGAAAAAAAGTATTTCACTGAGTGACAATTTAAAGAGTAGACAAAATCCCAATACAGAGAGATGAAAGATTAGAACTATAAAGTTAGTAGAAAAGACAAAAAGATGAAAGTTCTGAAGTAACAGTAACTTTAGGGAACAACTCAAACATTTGTATAAATCCTCTTAAAGAATATAAAGATTTAGGATAAATGTTATTCAATACTGATTTTTCCAAATCACATTAATGGTCCCTGATTTTTTATTTATTTATTTTAATGGAGAGTAAAAGCAATTAACATCTGAAACACTTCTGAACAGCAAAGATTTACTGAAAGGTTTCTAAGCCTTCTACTGAAAAAAAAGTCTACCCTTCCCATCTTTCTGCACTTGCAATGAGATCCTTCACATGGTATTTAAAAAACTGAGATGAATATCAAACTAAAATATTTTTTTAGAGCAACATTCCACAAACATTAGTTTTGAGACCTTACGGTTACTTACTTTGTCTGCAGCTGCCAACAAGTTGTCAGCCATTTTTTCAAGGTTTGGTGCTTTTCCTGTGTAAATGAATCTCATCATTTCTTTAAAAACTTCAGGGTCTACATCATTTATTTCCACACGGTTCTGGTAAATGGTAAAGAAGAATCATCATCAAAAACCACTGGAATTCAACAACATCTTTAAAACAAACATATCGAATATCTGCTTGCAGGCTATGCTTTCATTTCACATCCATCATACAAGATCCTTACAATTTTAAACTAATTACTTTACAATATTAAGCAGAAAGTAAATAAACAGTAGCTCTTAGTCAAGCAGAAATCAATTGGGAAAGCTTACGAAAAGAAGTAATTGCATTTGCCTTCTAGAAATGTCTGTGTGGACTCTATCGCACAGGCTGTACCTGTGGCAGTTTCAGGAACATTTACTTCCAGCTCAAGTCTGGAATTCTTTAAGTCTATGAAAAAAAAGTCTAGAAATCTTTAAATCTAGAAATCCTAAGCAAATGCTTCCAATATTCTAATTCTGCCTGAGAAAGTTTCCATACTGGGGAACCGCAGGGAAGAAAAATGTCACAACTGTGAAAACTCTTGTATTGCAGCACCAAAGTCACCTGATAGTCACCTGATAGATTCACACACACACGTGCTACAGTTTCAGCGTGCAAGATGAAATGATCATTCATTATAATCCTTTAGTGAGTTGATCAGTTTTCTTTGCCTCTTCATGTACTCTGCCTATAACCAACCCCTTTTAGATACTCATTTCTCATGAAAGAGACGAGCAACTCTTTGCTGTAGGAGATATCAAGAGCATAAAAGCAGAAGCAGCTCTCTGAGCTGATTAAATAACTATCCATCCAAAACACTTATAGGGGTCAAGTGCTTGCAGAAACTGTGAATGAAAAGCACTTCACTGCCTCAGGGCTTAATGTGAGTTATAATTCACTTGTTGTTCCTTCACGTCCCTAGCGACCACACAAAACTTCAAAGTTTTGCCATATTGTATTAATCAAGTCAATTGGCTTACGTGGGGTAGAAGCTAAAGAAAAAAAGTGTGGTAGACACTGCTAGATCCATTGCACGAATAGCTAATGTTAAAAAGCAAAACAAAACAGCCTAGAGCAGATGTAAATAAGAACAAGTCCATCAGAATCTTTCTACACAGAGAAATTCTCCCAGAACTCATTGAAAAAGCATTCAGGAGTAGTACCCCCCTCCACCCACGCACTATCACACAGTACTCACCTTCCTCAGGTCGCAACACTTCAAGTTTTCTGCATGTTTTCTCTTTTTTACAATGTACAAATATTTATGTGTAAAGTCTTCAACAAGGCTTACCTTTTTGCTTTCCTCCATTTCATGTTCAAACATTGCATTAAAAACTGGAGATCGTGCTATAGCAAGAGATGTAGATATTTAATATCAGTTTTCAAGCTTTTAGCAATTTTAATAGCAAAATAATAACAATACAAAAGTAGAAAGTACCTGCAAGGACAGATTTATGAGCTTTGAATTCTTGTCCTCCTACATAAAAACTGCAATCTGTAAATCTTGTTGTTTCCCAGAGATTCCCTAAATCTTCTGCTAGTCGACATTCAGGTACCTTCAAAGTGTTTGTATTAGACTGTCCTGATATATTTACTGAGTCTTGGACCACGCTTACCTAACAGAAAATCACAGCAAGACAACTCTTTCATAACTGAATGCCAATAATTATTAAGTTACAGCACCTATTGCTACAAGTTCAGCAATTCCAAAGCAAAGCAAAAAACAGTGGTGTTTTTGGCATTAGGCCAGAACCATTCTACAGTTTGCCTTTAAGTAACATAAAACAAATACAGTTTTACTTACAGACTAACATTGTGCATCTATCCAACCAAAACAAAATACCACATAATAAAATTAGCAACAGTAAGTCAAGGAGAGACATGGCACCATAAGTAAATGTTAATACTATTTCAGAGATAAATTTAAATATATACAAAATAAAATTCTAAACAGATCATTAAGATTGCAAAAGCCCACAAATTTTGTAAAAACAACCCACAGAAATTCTAAACAGTATATTCCTGATTAGTGAGAGTTCATTCCTAACTTGCAAACTGATAACACAATCTGAATGCAAGCAATATAGCTCCTTCATTATCCTGTTTTGCTTTGTCACAGATGATTGTTTTTCCAAACAAGATTAAAAGCCATTATGTTAGAAGTCAACAGAATATAAGACCTCATAGGAAATAACTAAAATAATAAATGAATACTCACAGGTTGTAATGTTTGTACAGAACTGGTTAAATTTAAAAATGTGCATCTGAAGTGAATACATTGCCATTAACCTCCAGGTTTAAATCTTTCACATAGTAAGATAACAGGACAGTAGCAGTAGTACTTGTTTTTTTCAAAAAAAATTTTTACATAAGTCCTTTTAATCAGTCTGTTGGGAAAATAGAAGAGCTGAGCAGGTTTTATTTCTGTTGTCTGAGAGCACACGCCTGAGAGTAAAACCTTCCTAAAGAAGAAAGGCAAGCTACAGGATCTCGATCACTGCATCTCCCAAATACAGAAAATTAGGATTATATATTAATAAAATGCTGACACTGTTAAGATCAGTGCTATGTTTGATATCCAGAGGCACAGCATCTGGATTAAATCTGGCATGAAGCAAAAATAGCATAGCTAAGCTTCACAGAAAGTCAGAGCAGTGCAAACAAAATACCAGATCAGAAGAGGATGATGATCCAATTAAAACAGCAGTTTGTGGATTTGAATCATTGACTAATTCCCTCTCTCATCCCATATCCCCTTGTGAGAAGAAATTCCCTTATATTCTTCCACCTTTTAAAAAGAAAAAGTATCCCAAAGTACTCAAAATCTTCACTTTTCCAGTAAGACTATACATTTCCAGCATTCAAAGCTCTGTAGGCCTATGGTGCGCTCTACTTCAGTTTTCACAGCACAATATCAGGAAGTACGCATATGCACAAATGGAGTTTCAGCCTAGCAACACTTGTCCTTTGTTTTAAAAGGAAAGAGTTTTGCTTCTCCAGAGACTACTTTAAGTTCCTGCTCCAAGTTGTCCACGCAGAAACCTTTCCCTGTTAGCTATAGACACTGCCTAGAAAGGTCGGCTACATCTTCTTTATATTTACTCAAGCTGGTCTCTGATGATCTAGTATTTCATATATCACACATCCAGACAGTATGCTTAGAATCAAAGCCTTGTTTTGTTTTTAAATTAATCACTTTAGATTGAGCTGAAATCCAATCTCATTAAAGCCACAGAACTTTTGAAAACTCATCTTAAGCTACCAATCATAAAACATGTCCTTTTTTCAAAAACACGATCCTCACTCCAGGTACTTCAGAGTTGTGTTTGTAAGATCACTCACAAGAAATAAAGGTATTTATCCCCTAAACTGCAAAAATGATGAGGAGATGCTAAAATTATTAGTGAACAACCCATCTTAAAGGAAACTGGCAATCTAGGCAGGACATCCAAGTACTATCCAAGGACAGATTCACTTCACTTCTTAGGAAGCTATGGAAGATGCAGCTTTTGCACTGCATATATGGATTAGGATTAATGTTTCTTTTTATACTGCATACCCTCCTGTATAAGGGTATACAAGAATGTACAAATTATGACTTGAACAAGTTTAGTGGGTGAGATAACAGAGAACATGGAAAATGCACACCATTTTTGTGGTTTTAAATCTGTGGTGGTCCAACAGTAAATAAGGTGTGATACTTTAGATAACACGTTAAGAAAGCAGTCTAAGACCTTGTTATCTAAGCACTTTGTAGGAGAAACATCTCTGCAGATAATTTATTATTTGTTTTATAATTTGTTATAAAATAAGCCATCTCTAAAATTATGTAGTGACCTAATTCCAAAAACAAACAGTAAGAGCTGATTATTTACAAGCCATTTATAACAAGGAAAACTTAAAATGACAAAATACTCATGAGTATCTTTGCAGAACCATAAAACACTTGTTACATCTGCTTTTATCACCCAAATAATTGCATTCATAACAAATTTATCATGCAGCTAATTTAACTTGTCTAAGTGAAAATAAGATGCACTATATTTGCAATATCTAGTCTCAGGGGCCACATTTCAATTATTCTTCCTACATAGCATAATGACATATAATTAAATTGTAATCTTGCCAAGACAATTTTACACATTTCCTGTAAATACACAGATCAAAGCAAACTTATTAGCAGTTAAAACATCCATCATCCTCCTAAGCCACTAATCACTTCATGGCAGCAGAGATAGCCAGCCAATGTATATTTAACACGCAGTACTTACATCGCGACTTTCTCTAGCTTCCATTTTTAACATATAATAAGCATTTTACTCAATTTTAATATGACAACATAGGTTCCCAACAAAAAAAAACAATATTATAAAAGTGACCTATAATATACCATGAACTTATACCACAGCTCTCAATATTAATTATCAGTACTAAGGAACATCCTTCTACAGGACACTTGTATTTGTTCAAAAACAAAATACAACAGTTACTATAAAAATAAAGTATTTAATTTACTTGAAAAAGCTGTTAACTGGCTAAAGTCATGAATAATATTACAGTAATATAGATTCCAACTATTAGCTATGCTTTTCCTTTTTTTTTTTTTAATAATGCAAACCAGCAGACATTTCCTTTTTGCTTAACCACTGAAGAACAATCCTATAATTTCAAACACAACCTATTTGAAGTGACCTCAGTAAAATGACACTTTACACATCACTTACCAGCCACCTTTTCATAAATAATTTTACAGCTGATTTTAATGTAATCCTGGCAAATTCTTGGGAGTTGCAGAGTAAGTCTGAATTGACTGCCTGAATCTAAATTTCAACATGTGTCTATCAAAAAATTGAAACAATACAATGCAGACAATGCAACTAAATGCATCTCTTACCATACTTATCATTTATGGAACACAACATTTCTATTAGTGTTAAAATGAACATAAGAACATAATTTTTTTTTTTTCCTTTTTAAAACTTATCCCTTAAAAGCTTATACCTACCTCACAAAATAACGTAAGCTTGTCATCTGGTAAAAGACCATTAGCTTCATCTAGTAAAAAATCTCTTCGGATGAATTTCTTAAAACCCCAGTCCTTGCCTTGCACAAACCGATATGCTCTTTGGCTTTCTGATAAAAGACAGCTAAGTTAGTAATATTGAAAAAACAGTAACATCTAAGAAGTGTATACAAAGGGTAAGTGTTAAGGCAAAAATGAATTAATTTAACATATTTGGATCACGTCTGTCACATTTTTAGGAAACAACTGGTTAAAGTTTTTTTTTTTTTTTTTTCTGTGGGGTGCTACGATGTAAAAAATTTGATAGATCTTAGAAGAGCATCATATGCAATTCAAACCATAGCATCTCCTTCTCCTTATGCATCATCCAATAAGAGAGTTTTCAGTTAAAGTTTAAGAAAGCCAACGCATCAAAACAGCAACTGTTTACGGGGAAGTACCATTGCACTGAGCTTGTCATCACAAATGCATTCTGACAACACTTCTGCATTTGTCATAACAATCTGTTCTGACTTCTTCCTGAAATGGAAAATCCTGTTTCACAGGTTCATATTATTTTGGAATACAGCAAAAGCATTAAATAAGCAAAACAGAAATAAAAGCTTCCAATTAAATATTTCTCTGGTCATGAAAACATACATTGACTTTTTTTTTTTAGCCATATGCTGTGAGAATTTTTTTTTTAATCTATCAATTCGCTGTAACCACACCACCTTTTTTTTTTATCCTGTTCTAATGTCCACAGTCCACAAAGGGGTCCCTAGGGTCATATTAGTGCGAATACATGCACTGAGTAAAGTTATTCTGTGCTGCATGTCTGCCCTACGTTGGTCACTTGTTCCACTCAATGAATTACAGGAAAGAACACAGAATACTTTTATTTGCAAGTAAAACATGGCAAGTTGTATTTAGAAAGATTCTTGAAAAATAAAAGAAAAAGAATATTTCTGAAATAATACCAAAGAATTTTTTTTAAAAAAACCAATCATCCCCACTTCTCCATAAAAAGAGTTTTTCTTTAATTCCAAAAAAAATGCTGGACAAGAATCATTTCATCATTTCAGCTGCTTTATGAATAGATATTTAAATTCATAAATTCTTCACAGCAGTCTACAGCCTGAAGTTTGTTATAGAAGTATAGTATTTTTCAAGACAGAATCAACTTAAAAAGCACTCCTACAAATTCCAAAATAAAGACATGAGGAAAGTCCAACTTCTCTACTCTACAGTTAATTTAGTAGCATCACTGACACATACAGTGTGTTAGGTGGTCAAGTTTGTGTTAAAAAACAAACATATCAAGCTGATTGTTCTCACTTTCAACAGCTGGATAAATGAGATTCACAACAGTTCTTTCACTGAAAGTAGATGAAAATGTCTTACTGGCGGCTTGTATTAACAAAAAAACAAGGAAGAACAACTCAGGAACTGACAAGCTTCATCTCTTGAAGTGGCAGTCTGTGCATGAATTATCAATTAACAAAGGACATCGAAAGTTGGGCATCATTACATGGTATAAATAAAAACAAAGCCTCTCCAGGAGCAGATGGTAAATGGCTGGAAAGTCCAAGAAATAAGATTCCTGTTGGTAATTTCCCAAAATGAAAAGATGTTTAATTCCTGCAGTGCAAATACAGGACAGCTACTATTGAAGAAACTTAAGACATCTATTCTTTTCTAGCACCTTGTGATTTTTAGCATTTAAAGGACCACCTGACAAATAATCTTCAGATCCTTCCCATCCTACGTTGTATGGCCCTCATTTAGGGCAGCATTTTGGAAGAGCATGAATATGGTGTTAAATATATACATTTATTTCTTTTCCAAAGAATCCAACTAATTGATTTTTTTTTGGATTTGCACTCAGCTTTGTGGATTTACATTAGATATTACAAGTGGGTCCAATCATATAAGAAGAAAGTGACACGGAATTGCTATCTTAAACCAAAATGTTAAGACCCAATGTGCAAAGAGAGAAAAAGTAAACTAGAGGATGAAGAAATTATAGAGCTATTCAAAAAACAAAGCAAACCCTCCAGAAGACTTTGAACGTAAGTACTGGAGAACTATAGATTTTCAAAAAAAAAATAAAAAAAAAATCAGAACTTGCAACGTAACAGATGTTGCAAGGTCTCCTAAGACCTGAAGTAGGAAAGGGGAAAAAAAGTAGACTGATTTTTCACACACAGGATTAGCAACGGCACAAACCTGCTTGCATTAAGCCACCATTAGACTGTTGTGCTAAATCAGATTCATAGATCAGACTGGAGATGGTAGAATTTAGTATTACACAGACCAATACCTTGTATTTTGGCAAGCAGACTAAAAAGACACTTGTACTTTCAGCTACTAGTTAATGTCCCCATAGTATTCACTTACATGCTGCTAGTTTCAGGTAATGACATGATTATGCTTTGGGAAATAGGCATTTATATTAAACTATTTTCCCAGAGATACACAAATACCTGCGAGGTGACTAGGGATTTATACTTTCATTTCAGGAGGGCTCAATAAGAGAAGTACATTCGAATAACTTCATTCAATGGAAAAGAAGGGAAAAAAAATAGCGAATACTGAACCTTTTTCATATTCATCTGAACAGTACCCCACAGAAGTCACGCTACCATACCATACAGGTATATAATTTTTCTAAACCTGTATTAAAATATTTCATTTGAATCTTAGACTAAAACCTTCTAGCATGTTTCACTTCTTCAGAGACCTTTCAGTATTTAGTGTAAAAAAGAGTCCAGCTTTTTTAAGTACACATTCCTATGAGAATTCCTTCTTTCCCAAAAAGTGTTGCCAGTCAAAGTTGTGCTTTTAAGTTTGAAAAAAGAGCCAAACATTTTTCATATCAAGAGGCAATTAATTCAAATAAATTACTTCAAAGTCTTCTAGTTCCTCGGGTACATGACTCATGTCTTTAAACTGATTACGGTATAAATCAGATGAAGTCAGATGAAAACATCATAAAAGTGTGTGTAAAAACAAAAAACCACCGTGTTTACCCTAATTAACTATGGAAATCAAACACTTTCACTGTGGTTAGAAACAAGCAAACAACTCTACTGACAGGAAACAAAAATGATCTGCTAGAAAAGTTAGGTGACAAGAATCTGAAGCGATGGCAGTTAGCAATGCACTGTAATTTATACTGCTCAGGAGAAATTAACATAGCTCAGTGATCAGAAACGTGTGAAAAGATTTTTAATTAACTTTCTAAAAGGATATTAAAAAAGATATTTTCAAGTTTCTCTCAGTGTTAAACTCTGTTTAATTGAAAAAATATATATAAAGCTAACTTTCTTTGGAACATTCTTACAGATCTGCAGGCACTACATTAAGATTCTCTTACCCATTGCTTTAGTTTCTTCTCTTTTAGCATTCAGCAGGGAAAATTTGAATTTTGCTCTGACTTCACTTTTTGGACAACTGACTAAAAGCAAATATAATGACAGGTAGTCTTTGCTTTCATCATCTAATCCCTTTGGATTCACTCTCAGGCACCTGAAAGAAATGCAGAAAATTTACATTTTTAAAGTCGTACACAGAATTCAGATTTGTATTTATTTTTTAAGATATGACGTGCTACTAAAACAAGTATTTCCCTCATGATTATTGGAACTATGAAACCAGCAGCAAACCGTACCTATAATGAAACTTCAAGAAATAGCTAAGTTTTATTATTTATTCACAACTTAACTTTGCAGCTTTTGCTAGTGGAAGAAAAAAAAATAGGAAAAAAAGCAGTTGCCAGAATAAAGACCTTACCATTTCATTTTGTCATTTGGCCCTGATGAAAAGGTAGAACTCTTTAAAACTTCACCCATTTCTTCTCGGCAGAAACTGAAGTTATTAATGGTCCACATGTAGGAAAATTTTACTACTTTAACCTGAACAAGAGATGTAGAAAAATTTCAATAAAGTTTAGTTTGTATATCAAGCATTAATTATGAGAATTAGATTATCAGCACAACTCAATATTTTTAAGAATTGTTTTTAAATGGTTATTACGACTAGAAAATAAAGCCATTGGAATTCATGCAATTTCACCTGTGTGTAACACCAGCTTTCAGCCACAGGTCCACTGGACATCTCCCCAGGAGGAGGTGGGGTGGGAACCCTTGACATTGCCACTTATTGCAGGTTATAGTATCAAAATAGCAATCCAGACTTCAGTAATTCTCCTAAGAGAAAAAAAAAAAAAAGTAATTGAAGTAATTCATATATTTTTCTTTGGTCACCTGCTGTGTGGAAGGATCCATGTTTTGATATCCATATTCCTGTGTTTACTAAATGATGTAACTGAAAATAAAACCTGAATGTAAGAATTGTTTTGCTATTTAGACGAGCTAGGTGTCAAATATTCGTTGATGACCACTTGTACTACAAATCTGCAAGCTGAATCTTTGTGCAATACTTTATAAAGCAAGCGACTATGCAGTGTACAATACCACTAATGATGTTATTTCAACATCACCTTTTAAAATTATTACCTTGATCACTCCAGTCATGTTATAACTTTCCTCGGGATCTTTTCCTTTGATTTGGAGGCTACCAAGGGCCTTGTGAGCACTCAGTTATCAGTAGCGCTGCATTAGCTTTCCACAGACACAGCTCTGGAAGAACACCTAGCCTTCTGGGACTGGAATAGATTCAAATAATTCTAGGATTTTTCAATGGAAGGTGAGAAAATAAGATTTCTTTTAATGTATTTTATTCAAATCTTTCACGGTTGTCTTGTATCTTTAATGCAAACAGATTTTATTGAAAATAATCACAATAATAATCACAACCACAAGCCGGCTGCCTGATGAAGCACAGAGTTGAAGCAGTTGAATTCAACTTGCCAAATCTGAAGAAATGCCAATAACAAGTAAAGCAGTCTTGTTACAGGTTACCACCAAGCACTGCAATTTCTCCTTCCCATCAGAAATTGAGTCACATGCCCAGATTCATCACATCTAACTAGACATGTAATTAGTCCGTCTATTTGCATGAGCATTTTACATAATTAATAAAAGAATATAGACATGTTAGAGTGGCTCTGGGTAACTGGTGACCCTCCTTTAGCTAGGCTTTGCTGTCATCTTTAGACAGATACCTGCTAGACACGTCATTTCTCACTTAAGCAGCCCCATGAAGTTGCTAAAAAGAAGTGAAGCAAACCCTGGTCAGGCTGGATGAAAGTTACATTTAAACATTTTCTCTCAGTACAAAAAGTTATTTTTAATTGTATCCTTCTATCATTAAAGAAAATCAGAATACTACAACCTTCCTGGAACACTAGCTTCATCTTTGTACTTGCAAAAAAAATGTATTATTTGAACTGCTGGAAAGAGGTGGTTGCACATCACAAATCATGCTGGAACTTTTCAGAGATGGGCAATACACTTCGAAACAAGGTTTTGTATAAATTTAGGTAAGAACAATCTGCAAGACCACGTGCAATTCAGTCACAATGAATGGAGAAGAATTCCCTTCCTATGGGGAGAAGACTTCTCTATGAATCGCAATGATCCTCACTGGATGCTTTCCTTCATGCCCTTCTGGGACCTCTTCTCACCCACTTGCAATATTAATTAGCCCTCATATATTAAAGCCTGCAGACATGGAAATCACTCTGGACGATGAACATATAAAGCCTTGGGGAAAAAAAGCCAGTCTCAGCTTTTGTCAGATGAGGAAGAAGATGCTATACAATTAGCTGAAGTTCTCTGCAAAGATATCAACTACAAGGCAAAAAAATCACTGGATAAGTCTCATGCTAGATGTGGATAACTGAGACATTCAAGTGTAATCAAAAATACAATTCAGCTGCCTCCCATAAGAAATAAAACTTTTCCTTCCAAATAAAACTTACGTTTACTTCTGGATGTCTTCATTATTTAATTTGTATTTTCTATAGATGGTAACTGGTGACAAACAGACACTGCAAATTTAAGACAGTGGAACTCACTTGCCCCATTTTATTTTTTTCTAGGATGTTCCTCAGCTCTTTTGGTACCTTAGACTAGCCAACTCCTAGAAATCCAGTAATTACAAAAGAGACAAGGTTGCCCCGAAGGAGTGACCAAACTGAAAAAGGCTTAAAGTAAGTTCCGTATAGCATCCCCTTTAAGAAGCGCCCAGCGACCTGAGGCCAGCTACTGGCAGCTACCCGCTCCCTCCTTTCTCGCGGCTAAACGAGCCCAACAAACGAGACTAAGTCTAAGCAAAGGTGGTTACTACCTGCCCCTCCATTATTTCCCCGTCAGTCTGTCTCTGTACCTGGTTCTACCTAGGGCATCTGTGCTTCAGAGACTGCTTCAACCTGCTGCGTGGCTTTTATTATTTACTACAGTTTCTGGCAGCAGCCATGACCAAGCATGCTTTTCACATCCTTCAGAATGGCTTCAACTTTTCGTAAAGTTTCCAATTACCACATTAGGAGTGGACAACTGACTTTCCAGAGCTCCTGACATGTCTTTGAGGAACAGATTTGTATCTTAATGTATTTTTGGGTATGGATTCATTAAGCCAAGGGTTGCCGGCAACAAGTGGGCCTTGAGAGGACAGACTGCAAGCAGGCAGGATGCACCTACACACTCACCCCTTGTTCTGGGCTTTGCGTGGGGAAAAGGCTAAACACCACTTTGAAGAAAGTGTTTATGAATCATTGATTAGCCATTGTCATCAGCTCACACAAAAAGGTTTTCAAGTACCAAACCCTCATCAGAGCCTATTAGATGAAGCGGCCGGGAGCAGACGGAGCTGCAGCTGACAACCCCTGTCAGAGAAGGACGGGGTGGAATTAAACCAACAAAGTGCAGGAAGGAGGGCTTGTTATCAGCAGGATGAAGCTACTTACTCACAGGGACAATTTGCATGCTAGAACCTGCATTTACTCCTCTGCCTGCTATTGCGAACAAAGCATCGGAGGTGACAGGACATTATCACGTCACACCTCCGATGGTTTTCAGGCAAAGCCATGCCTGCCTGGACACGGCTCAACAAAGCAGCCCATGCAAACATTTCCCTAGGAAGATGTCTGACCGCTGGAGGGAACTTGCACAGCTACACTCACCTGGGAACACTAAAAGAAGTTTTAGTGAATGAGGGAAAGTAGTTTCTGGCTTTACAAAACAGAAATTAGAGATATTTTTGAAGTGTGTCAAGTAACTTTTTTTTTATACCCATACTGAATGCCATTCAATCATCAATGACTTACTCTGAGAATCCACTGTCATTGTCTTACTTCAAAAGAGGGGAAAAGCCCAGAACTATGTTACTTAACCTGTACTTTCAGATCCTGAACACGACAGGCTTACCACTGCTCCTGGTCTCGTAAGGTATTGATGACACCCGCTAACCATGGTGCCAAACAGACCGGTCTCTCTAAAATCAGCATCTTCGCAGAGCTCAGCACTACTGGCAGAGCAGTAGTGGGAAGAGAAAAAAATGAAATGCAACTACTCAAAGCACATTTTATTTAGCAGTTGAAGTAGTTTCCTGTTCAAAGAATTACTTGTATTAAGCTTCAAGCTATCTGAAGTTAATTCCCTCTAATTACTCACACATGGACCGTAAAGAAAATGAGTATCATAACATTTATATACACTAAATTTTATCAAAAGCTGTATAAGATTTAACTTTTTTCCTGCTACTTTTAAAAAGAGATCTTCAAAAATACTTTACACACCAGCTTTATATTGACTTGCAAACATTATCTTGTTTCCCTTCCCAGAAATTATTCCCATAAATTGAATATTTATCAAGATTATTCTAGAAAAAGTTACTTTTCAACCTCATAGCTATACAAAAACACATTGAGTCTTACATGCTGTGTTGGAATCAACGTACTTGTATGCACAAAGAATTTCTCTCCACAGAGAAATCCTCTAATCCCTCAATAATAAACCCGCAAAACACTTCAAAACTTATTTCAAGAATTTCCTTCAGTGATAACATCATCTTCTGTGAGTTCTCACAGGGAAGAGCAGAAGCTCAGTATAACTCCTATATCCTAGGATTTCTTTCATCAGAGCAGCAGTAGCGTAAGAGGTGCACGCGTGCATGCTAAGAAGTGACCACTGCAATGTCTTCTCTATTTCAATATGGTATAATAGTCAGCAAATTACTGGCAGAACTAGACAAACTGCCTTCTGCAGAGCATCCAACAGACAGACAGACCTTGGAAGCCCAACCCAGCCTGCCAGAAGCTAACCATGGATCAATTCACCAAGTCAGTGACCCCATTCTGCTCCCTCAAAAGTGAGTAGGAAGCACGTTGGGAACTGGAAGCTCAGTCCCTGCTGACCCTTCCCTCAGCCACCCCTTCTTGCACAAGCCTCCCCTCCCCGGCTGTGTTTTGGCACACCATAGGACTTCAGCACTCGCCACACAATATAACTGAACAAGAGGCACGGCGTGGGCTGACTCAAGTCCTGTCCAGCAGCTGAGGAACAACGCAACACCTAACAGGGCAATCTGGTGTGCTCCCAAACCATTACGGAGCCAAGCTTCCAAAATGCCCCATGAAGAGGCCAGGGAACCTGCCCTGCCTCAAACACCACATACCTCTAACCAAGCTACTTCAGGCATTCATCAGCTAACAAGAACTAGAGCAACTTACCCAGAGTAACCCAGACTAACATCATTTAGTAGTCTCTAGGGGCTGAACATCCCAAGGAAGGAAAAGCTGCAATAAACATTTTTTTTTTTGCTTTGGAAATATTGATATTTCATCACTGACTGAGGTAAGAAGACTACTTTCTGAAGGCTAACTGGTGAATAACAACTTGTTCTTCCAACTTTTTATTCCTAATAAATACATAGTACAAAAAATGAATATATTTTGCCTACTTGTATAGACAAAGCCTTCTTGATTTTGATTTGGTTTTTAATCTAGATAAGTCTTCCATTCAATAAAGTTACCTTCCAAAAAAAAACATTCAAAATAAACATGCTCTAGCTACAGAGCTAGAGATTTCATTTTCTTTAATTAAACTATCACCTGTGATTAAAAACTTGTTAGATTTGTTATTCACAAGATCTGTTTTATTTTATAAATTACCCAGGTGACAAATTCTTGGGAACATACTGAATTGTGTTAAGGTTCACTGGATCTTTTCTTGGGTAAGACAGAATATACACATGAAGCCGAAGGAAACAAATATGAACCAGAGCAAAATAGGTAAGTCTGCAGTGAGAGACATCTTAAGGCCCCAGACCGGGTCACATTTGCATCCCTCCTGACATGATCTTCCTGCTCATACTCACAGTTTTATATAACATCGACTTATAAAGGCCAAAACAGGTGGCCACCTGCCAGGTATTTCAGGGTTAAACCCCGTGAAAGCCACGCTCCTTTCTGCTTGGTAGCAGTTCTTGTACAACACCTCCTACCAGCTGGGTCTGGCTTATCCACCAGCACAGAACTCCTGTAGCTGATTAAACCGGCTTCAATGCTGCTCAAATCCACACAAGGCTTTCTCTCCCAACCCTAGAGACTTAAACATCATCCAGCTGAAGAGAGAAGTTTACCATTTTTTCCTGTTTAAGAGTTGGCCTTGTAAGCCGATTATGCCTACAAAAATTCATAAGACATTACTAGTAGAAAGAAAACTTTGTAAAAGATAGAATTGTTTCTTAATTGGCAGGATTTGCATCTCTCCACAATTGATCTTTATGAAAGAATTGCTGCACATTTCCTATTAGCTAAATGTATTAAACCAAATTTTCTGCTGGATGATACACAGCACAATAACAGACATGTGAGAGGTCTATTAAGCTTAGGCAGCTTTCCAATTTATTCAGCAGCAGCATCTTCTCTGAGAATGGACTCCGGGTATACCCAAAGAATTATTTAAATACTGTGTTCAATATTTATTGAATTTAATCCCTATCTAACACTGCAACACTTGAGTGCACAGAATTACTAATACTTAAACAATTGCAGTGTTTTTTTTTTTTAATATATACACACATACAGTTTTTCCACACCTCTGCCACCCCAAAGTTAGAAAAACTGTAAATTGAGCACATACTACATCTAGCTTTATTTGCAGCACTTCTAATGTAGAAGTTTCCTTCTCAGGGCAAGCGGAAGGGAACAGCAGTTGAGTTACACACAGAAAATACCCTATAAAGACTTATTGGAGAAGTGAAAGGCCCATAATAGTTAAAAGGAAGGAGTTTTTTTGAACATCGCACCAAAAATGCTTACTTAAGCATATGTTTCACTGGAACAACACAAACCTACTCCAGTTTTGAGGTTTAAATCACAAGATCTAGGTGCTCCTAGCTGCTTCAGCATAAGGTCTCACCCATGCCACCCACCAGCTCCCCTGGAACCCCCTGCCCACCAGCAGGCACAAACACCTCTCAGCACCCACACTGTAAGCCAAATCCTAACACCAGAGACAAAAAAAAAAATACTACCCTGGACTGTGACAGCTGAGAAACTACGTTTACATCGCCCTGTCACCCCTGCTCCTGGGACAGAGAACTCCAGCAAAGAGATGGGGCAGACAGCCAGGTCAGAAACAGCTTAAAATAGCTGCAGCTAACACACGGAATTTAAAAGCACATCCTGAGGTGCTCCAGCAGAAGACCTCAGCAAGGCAAAACCAGGCACGGGCAAAATGCACAGCTCCTCAAGGAGATGGGGTAACAGCTATAACCAGTAACACTGAAGTCTGCAGCTCAGAATTAGCAAGATTATACTAGAACTGGTTCTACTGTATACTAGAACTGTTCTACTGTAAGAACTAGAATCGAGTGCACCATTTTGTGCTTTTCTCTGAATTTTATTTCCCATCTTCAGCCTCAAAAAAATAAAGCTGAATTTTACCTCAACCAAGAGAAAACCCAGTGCCTAGCAGACTTTGAACCGCAACCTCCTAGTCTACATCAGCCAAGCTCGTTAATAAAAATTCCTCAGCATTAGCCTTGCATTATTGTGCTATTATATAGGAAACTCCACATTAGATAACCTAGACTATTCCCTACAGGAGTCATCTATCCATTTCCCTAGAGAAGAAATGCAAAATTATTTCTTCGAGCATTTCAATTTCATTTTAGTCTAGCTTTATGGGACCCAAAAGATGGCCATTTCCACCACTATTCCTCTTGGGAAGCTATTCTATTTTAATAGTCTACTGCTGTCATTTTTTCTTCCCGTGGTATACAGCCAAAGTGATCTTTCTCCCTCCTTAGTTTCACTCCATTACTCTTACTCAAACAAATCACTGGCATGTGAAAGTATATTGAATGAAGAATTCTTTTTTCCAAATACTTCAGTTACAATCAGAAGTTCACCAAATTGAAAATGGGAACCTTGATACTCTTTTTGCATAAAAAACTTCTTTGAAAGATTTAGTTAGTTGGGTGGGGGGTCTTAAAAAAATAAATCATAGGATTAGCATAAAGCATTGGACTACATGCCCTAGAGCCAGGTGCTTATTTGCTACAGAGAAGTTGTACAGAGCAACAGCAGTATAATGCTCTGCTCAGTAACCTTTGCAGATTGTTATTACCTAGAAAATTCACACTGAAGTGGTAACAATTGCTTTTGGCAGCCAAAAGCTTATGCTCACAAATGTTATCAGTTGGGGTTTTTTGATCATTCACTTTCCTGGTACCTATCATAGCAAACAGTGAACAAGTTTGCGTACACAGCTGCTTCTTCATGGAAATTTAGTAAGAGGTACAGCTCATCTCAGGCCTATTCAGTGACTTGTACCGAAATAGTCACAAAAAATACTACATCCTGTGCAAAAAGCAACAACATACATTTATATGCTAGGAAACCAGACTGCACTTCATGATAGTTCACCTAAACAGTCTTGGAACAATTAATTTCAGTGAACTGGGTATTAAATGTCATCTACAGCAGCATCCTAGGAAAGGCAGCCAGGTCAAGAGGTAGAGCTGCATATCCAGTCACTTTGGTGAATATGAAGTAGCAATCTGAAAATGCAGCAATATGAACACCTGGTGAAAGTCTGCAAGACAAGCAGAAATAGTCCTAGAAAGACATCAACAAGTTCCTACATGTACACAGGGTTTAAAAAAAAATTAAAAACTACAGTTCTTATCCTGTGGAAACTGGTTTCTAAAGCTCGTATACAGGTACACAATTTTTCCTACTGTTTTTTTCAAAACCAACCTGATATTAGCTTACTTCTACTTTTAGATTTCAGAACTCAAAAATAATCTGCTTAAGATGCATTTTTCCACAACAAAAGCTATTCAAACCTCTGCAGTTTCCTACTATTTCTCCTACTTACAGCAGTCTTATTTGCTCAAGACAAGAAATTTTCAAAGCATCTCTTACCTCTTTATAGACAGGTTGAACTAAGCAGCAATGAACTTTTAGAACTATGGATGAAAGCAGGGTAAGGGCTAGGCATAAGTAACGTTAAAAAATGTTATACGAGTAATATTAAAATTGTTTTTCTCACAAAGGTTAAACTCTTTTTAAGTAAATAATTGCTAAAAGACTCCTATGGCTTTCAATTTCCATTGAACCATGTGATGGGCAGCTCACAAGAGAAGACCACTTAGCAATGAGCACTCTGGCTTTAGGCACCGAGCCCCACTGCTTCTCCAGCTGGGGAGGACAGACCTTGCTGCTCTTGCTTTCAGCTTCAGGCTGCTCACCTGGGACTGGGAGGGCAAGGGAGAGGGGGATGGTCCACATCAGGCTACCCTGCTGGAGAACTCGCCCAAAAAGCTAACATCTATTCATGCAATAAAAATCTGTGAGTTTTTGAGCATTTGAACTGAAGCCTAGGACTATATTCAATGTAACAAGAGAAAATAGTGTCTTGCAAAAAGCCCTAGCTACCAAGGTGTGAATACCTGAAATCTTACTCGCATCTTGTTATGCAGGACGTTTGCTTTTTTCACCTACTTACACCACCCGCTTGTTCCACTATGTGTAGGCTGCTTTACTGAAGTTTAAACACAGCAGTAGGGCAAACAACTCGAGGGGGCTGGCACAGGCCCCTTGGGGCAGCCTGGCTAATCCAGGCACGGTTAAACAGATCGCAGTTTGACAAAAGCAACTGGGGCTGATAAAAGGCCGGCGATTTAATCAGAGCTTGCTCGTTTGTAGGACACTTCTTCAGCTGCCTTTGGGAGGCTGTTGCTGGCAACACACCCCACAAAACACCATGCTGCAGCCACCATCACAGCCAGTTGCCCTCCAGAGCACCTGCTGATGCCCTCACCGCTTGCACCGGTAAGTCAAATCCCTCATGTCCTGGAACTGCTGGGCCTGCAAAGGCCTTCAGGAGCTACGGCCATAGGTTTGCTTCATCTTCCCTGACGTCAGGGAGGCAGGCAGAAAGCCGGAGCCGGCCTGCTGCTTCTTGCCTCTGCCACATCAGGGGCAGCCCCGCTGTGATTCACCCCGACACGGCTGCCTCATCAGCCGGGGAGCAGAGCAATGCCTGCCGTGCCGCTCTGGAAAGCCGCCTTCACAGAAAGGAAAAGAAACAGGAGGGGAAAAAAAAATGCAATCTAGTACCAGGAAAGCAGGAAGCCAGCTCACACCAAGCACCAAGCCCATCTTTGCAAGCAACACAAAGTTTCTGTGAAGGGTAAGAGGCTAGAGTTTATTAGATACATGGACAAAACACAGCTGCTGATGCTACTGCCAGGTATTTTTCTTGTCTGTCAGAGGGTACAGCGCATTTCCAAAAACAACTAATATTTAAATTCTTAAAAATGATATCTGGCCTGTAAGAAATATTCAAAACTAGTGACTACAGAATAAAACCTGATCTGTCTTGATAATCTTATTACTGCAACTAACCACAGCAGCTAACTATGTAGACAGGATGCCACATTCAAAATGTCAGCAGGCTATTATCTATGGAGGCTTTTCTCCTATTTCTACATATATTACGATTTTTATTTTTGGAGAGGAACCACACTTTAGAAGAACACTGAGGAGGAGACACCTTTTGCCATAAGTAATCCAGGTGCCCCCAGACACAGAAGCCTCTCACGGGACATAACAGTGCAAATCCATTCTTCCATATTCACAGTATCTCTCTTCTCAGGCCAACCACATGCCAAGTGTTTGTTTTCCTAAAATGTTTAAAGTATAATTACACAAATGGTATCACATGCTTCAAAACAAATATTCTTCCATTTTTCATTTTTAAAATTCGTTTCCTACATGCACAGAAGTAACGAGCAAAACCTAGCTCAGCAGATTCTATACAGAGATGAAAAGCATCGAAACATGACCGCATCCCTTCTGCTCCTCTGAAACCACACATACCAGGCACTACCAGCCCTAACTGTAAGCTCACGTCAACTTCAGTGGCTAGTGCTACAACGTGCCATACATCAACCTACAATTACCCAAAAAAGCTAACTAGAGATTTCAGACCATTTGGTTTCTAGTACAACGTTTCCAGAACTGAAGTAGTATGACTCAAGCCTTTAAGTGAGTTCATGCAGAGTGTAAGAAGAACGGAAGGCATGGAAAAAAAAGCACCTAAAATAGGTACAAATCTGGTTGTACATAAATAACTGCCGCAATTATCTTCGCACACAGCAGTGACATGACATGAGTTGAAAGGACGGTATTCTGTCATCTTTTACAACAACAGTTATTCAATTTAATACGTAAATATCAGCGTGACCAGTGAATACAATGCTCATTAAAAGCAGTTAAAGAACCTTAATGTTATCACAATATATTGCTCCATCCCAGAAGCTGAAACAAACTATATTAAGCACTTGCTTGCTAAATTCATTACAAAGTTGTTCTACTGATTTTATCTTCAAGGGTTTTGATTACAAACAAACGAGCCTGAAAATAAACCCGGTTAGCAAAGAATCCATCTGTTTTAAAATTAAAAAAAGCATCAAAGACTACTTGTTGTGTTGCTGAGGTACTGTGTACAGATTAGGTAATTCAGAGCCCTATTGTGTTAAATTCTGTGGACAGTAAACAAATCCCTGCTCCAAAGCATTTTAAGAAATTATTAGCTAACTGACACAAATCATTACACCCGTACACTAAGCACTCAAAGCAACAAGTGACTTGTACTTAAAATTCATTTCAAGTTCAGGTAGTGGGCAGGTATTTATTTTGTTTGTTTTGACTTAAACATTGAAAATGGTTATGCTTCACAGGCTACAGGCAATGCTAATGGAGGAAACAGATTCATCAATTAGAAACTGAATAAAGAAGGCCAGGAAAATTAAAACTTTGGGGAGAAGTAGTTTTCCAAAGAAAAAGTCAACATGGAACAGAGAACTAGAAAGTATGACACCAGAGGAGAAAGTTACACCAGCTGCTCCTCCAGCCAGGAGGAGTTCTGCATCTCCACGCAATTTCAGTTGTTCAGGAAGGAACAGATGATGCAAATAACCTCAAACCTTTTTACAGACACCCAAGTCTAATTAATTTCCCAAGCATTTAATACACAACAAAACACAGCATTGCAAATAAATCAAGTGCGAGTCATCGCTTCCCCCCCCCTTCCCTTCACCTCCATTTGTAGCCCTGCTTCGGGATTGATTTTGCAAGTGACTCGACCAAGTATGAGTAGGCACCTGGGAGGGGATAAGCGCTACAGCAGCGATCAGGAAGAAGGACAAGGGAAAGCCTGGCTCCCAAGTTTCACCCAGAAATCCTCCCCACAGCACAGCACGGGCAGGTACAGCAGCAAATCCGTCCCACCCTGAGAACTCGGGCAGCTCCCCAGCTGCTGCAGACACGCACCCCCACACCAGTCGGGCCCTGGCCAAGAGCTACTCAGTGGCATTTTCCCTGGCACACCATTACTTTGTTTTTCTCTAAAGCTGCAAGCTAAATTACATGTCAAGTGATAATTCACCTTTGAGCTACACGAATTAAGTCACAATATAGTGCAAAGAGCAAACACGCGCATGAAGGTGGATGGGACTGACACTGTTCAGTACTGGATTAGGTACCACTAATTAAAGCTAAGCAGCTGTCCATCCTAAAGCAATCGTATAGCTTGAGTACAGAGTACTTAGCAGCTAAGTCAGCTCAAGTTTTTTTTAAGAGATATAATTTCCTTTATGAAGTATTCACACATACACAAGACGTAAATTACCATTTTGCAAGTGCTCATAAAACCCGCCAGCTTCACTCCATAAATTTAGCAATGAAATCAAGGAAGAGCACATTAAGACATTTCTAATGCTAAAAGAAGTGGTTAGAAGCCAAATACGTGCTAGGAGCCTCTATAATAGAGGTAAGAACTCAACACAGAAATCCTTTTCTCTGTTCACCTAGCATTCAACATGACACGAAGTCCACTTAAAATTATTTCATCCATCTTTAATCTCTGAGCAAACAGCATGGAAAAGAACCTAGCTTCTTTTCCACTAAAGCAACTGTCCAATTCCCAAACCAGGAAATGGGACAATATATTACAATTGGTTTATGATTTCCCCCAAAAAAGACTAGTAACCAATGAAAATTGGCAAGTGTAACATTTGTCACAAAAAATTAAAGGGCTTTAAGGTGATACAATGTGGCATCATGGGTGAGTGAATCTAATTCAGGGAATTTGAAGGTGTTAGCTCTCTAGATTATTCCGTGTCAATGAGTTTCTGAGTCAGCAGAAGGAGCATCTCACTTTCCACTACATTTCCTAAATGCAAACACTGATCACAAGAACGCTGGCAGACACAACGAACCGCTTTGCGAGCACGCAGGCAAAGACCATAAAAAAACTTTTATAGCCCACAAAGAATGGTTTTAAACCAAGTTACCAAAAACCACACAGGAAAACTATTAACTTGGGTAAGACGGCATCATGAAAGTTGAGGGGATTTCTGTTTAGATTTACTCCAATACTGATCACCCGCCTGCCAAAATTCAACCATACCACACAAGTTGAAGAGCTAAAACCACTACAAAAGCTTGAAGCCTTTATGCACCTCAATACACACGCTATCTAACACAGTATGCACACTACTTAAGAAAGCCACTCAGCTACGGCAAGTGGCCATCCTCTCTCAGTAACAACTACTACTACAAAATTGCCATTACGACCATACCTCCACCCCTCACACAGTTGCAACAGGTCTCTCATTTAATTAAGCACAAACTAAAGCAGAGGCTTCATCCTTTTGTTTGAGGCGAGGACACTAGTCGGCATACTTTTGGGATGGGTAGGACAAGGAAAAATAGAAATAAGTTGCTGTAAAGAAATAAACCGGGAAGTTTCTCAAGGAATGAAAGCAGGAAAGAGTTCTGTTGTAAATATGCAGGAATTCTGAAGAGGGAGGAAAGGTATGAAGAGCAGAGGTATGAACGCCTCAAGGAGGCCATCTCCAAAGCGATGCAGCCAAGCTCCATCACGGCCTCACACACACCACAACGTTAAGCAACCAGTGATGCAAGGGCATCTTCTATTTCATCCCAGAAAGGCCCCTGTGATGAAACAGACCGTTGAATTATTGGCTTTTTCTTCCTCTTCAGTCCGACAAGCTCTGCAGAGCTGGGACAGGGCTGCATGTCCCTTCACCTCTATGCTAATAGGCTTCTGAAACCAGGTAATTCACACAGCTTAACGCATCCCCAGTGCATTGCTTTGCTACCCTATCATTAGTTGACTGTGTAGCTTCTGAGCTGATCTGATGGCAGACGGTTAAGGAAGCACTGTGTGGGTGACTCCTAAGAAGCCAAAGTGCTTTAGCATAAGCAGTGAGGGAGGACCTAAAAAAAGTGGGAAGAGAAGTGACACGACACCAACACTTTTCAAAGCACTCGTGCTTTGATCAGGGCAGAGTACTGTGAAGATCACAGGGTTTTACGATTACAAGTATCAAGTTCTTGTTACTCTAATTGAGAGCAATCTCATGAAGATTTCCTTACTCTTAACCACATTTTGTCAAGTACACAAAATGCAAAAGGGGCATGTTGTAGACTTTGTTCAAAGCGACAGAAACGCCTGTAATAAACAAATGCCACAAAATATTGCCAGACAAAAACACAACACAAATATCTACTTCTCACCAGCAGCCAGAAAGAGAATGAGATGGGGGTGGTTTTGTAAAACAAGACTCATGGAAGTCTCCTTCTGAGCATGCCCCAGGACCTGGAAACAAGCTTGAAATTTCTAACTACGGTCACCTCCTCGACAGGGGCACAAGACAAAGAAAACAGTTATGGCAGATAGTGAAGAGACTGCACATGACAGAGTGGGAAAACCACAAAGGCAGACACAAAACCAAGAAAGAATAGATAAAAAAGGAAGTCGATGAGATCTATGTGCAAGTCTTAACTACATTATCTATTACTGCCCACCAGCCATTTCTTTTCTACTTTAACTTGTGATGTTAGTAACTGCTTTTTCTCTCCTATATGCTTATTTTTAAGTGTCAAATGCATAAAAATTAACAGAGAAACACAATGAAAAGGAGAAAAGTGGCTTTTATGTAATTTCAACAGACTGCCCAAGATGATTTGTCCAAGTGATCAGGACAGAGAAAAACATGTTTTTTAAAATACATTTTATATTTGTTCCACGGCATCTAGAAGCTTTTAATAGCAACAAGTAGCTTATAGGTCAAAACATAACTCTATTTTCACCGACAATCTAAAAGCAAACTGCACGGTACTTTAGTTAAAAGTCTGGCAGAAAGCTGTTTCAAGGCAATACAACACCGAGGATATTTCTGGATATTTAAAATCTCAGGTTTCCAGAAGAGAGTTAAAAGTAGCTTCTGGTGACGTACCAAACCCTGCCGCGTTTGCAGCTTTACATACAAGATATACTGCTCGAAAGTGATTTTCCCTGCCTGAATATCCACCTACGGGGTTGCAGGGGGCATGCCACGCAGTAAGCGCACGCGAGCATCGAGCGTAGGTGTTTGTCCAAAATCTGTATGCCAGAAGCACAGGAGAAGCCAGGTGAAATACTGAGGGCCTCCTAAGGTAACAGTGTCCGATTAAAAATGAATTTTTGCCTCCAGAAATAACAAAAAGTCCCATGAAAACCGGAGGAGGACCAAAACTTTCTCTTTTTTCTCCCGGAGCAGCGACACAAACACCTCGGCAGCCACACGCACGGCTCGGCTGCGGCCCCCCCCCGCGGCACCAGCGCCTGCAGCCGCCTGCGATACCCATCAGAACAGCGCTGAGGGAGGGCCCGGCCCGGAGCTGCCGAGCTCGGAGCTTCCTCCCTTTGTGTCCGGGGGCCGGCCCGCTGCCTCCGGCAGCGCCTTCCCGGTGCGGTGCTACCTACTGGGTTGACCTGGCGGCCCTACGGGGGGCGCAGGCAACCTCGCACCGGGGCGGCCCCGCCGGGATTTCGGGGAGGCCCCGCTGGGATTTCGGGGAGGCTTCGCTTCCTCCGCCTCCCCCCCCACCAGCCCTCGATGACGTCTCCCGTGACGCAATACCGGCCGATGACATCACCGGCTGAAAACCGGCGTTGGCCAAGGCACAAAATGGAGCCCGGCTGCGGCCTCGCGGGGCCACCCACAGCCACCGGGGCGTCCCCAACCCCCCTCCCCGGGGGGCTCGCACCGGGCCGGGCCCTCCTGGAAGGCCCCGCGAACACCGGCAGGAGGCACGACAAAGGCCTCCCGCCGCCCCCCAACCCCCCATTCCCTCGGAGCCCCCGTCCGTTCGCTACGTACCGGGGCGCGGCGGCTCTCATAGCGCCGGGGCGGGCGGCCAGCGGTCAGCGGCGGGAGGCGGAAGCGGCGAGGCCGGGCGGTGGCGGAGCCGCATCGCGGCCCCTCGCGGCTCCCGTACGGCCCCGCCGAGGAGCCGCCGCCGAGCCGCCGCCGCACTTCCGGGCACGGAGGGGGCGGGGAGCGCCGCGCCGAGCCGAGCCCATCCGGGGACTCCGCGTGGCCGCGCCCCCGGCCGGGCGGGGCGGGGCGAGGGCGGCCGTTGGGGTGGGTGGGAATTGCCGTTGGCGCTGAGGTGGTGGTGGTTGAGGAGACCCCGGGGTGCGGGAACCGTAAGGTTCTCCGTTGTTCCCCACCCCTCCGCCCCCACCGATTGCTTCAGGGTCCTTTCAGAGCTTTTCACGGTTTTTTGTCTGTTTTTTTTTCATTTGTCTGTTTTCAGACAAATTACCCTGAAAATCACCCTCGCCCTCTCCATCTCCTGCCAGGTGTTTGTTAGGGCTGTGGGAAACAAAGTTGTGTGGAAAATTCCGCTAAGCTCGCGTGTTCAACCGTGATGGTGCAGGCTCGGCGGGGAGTATGTCGTGCTGACGGGGTGAAGGTCCTGCTGTCCCAAAATAAGGGGCATAGCTAAGAAAAACAGGACAAGCAATGTGAAATAAGTAAAAATCACAGACCTTCTAGTCATGAGAGAAGGGAAAAACAAGGAAATTAACCATCAAATAAAACTGTACATATATGGTATAGCAACAAGCATTGAGTAGTTCGTGAACCTGTGGTAATGAGGTGAATGTGGTAATGTGAACCTCTGCCAATGAGGAAACCGGGGAGGAATCAGGCGTCGCGTAATAGGGGACATAAGATTATGATACGCTTTTGCTGGGCGCTCCTGCTTGCAGAACACCCACCGCTTCGACTGAAAATAAAACTGCTTCACCGAGATCCTCGCCTGAGCCTGTGTGGCTGCAGGGTGTCTCTCAGGGGACCTGAGGAGAACCGGCCCGCTTCCATTCCCTCCCACATCACGTGCAGCACCCAGCAGCTGTGAGAGTAGCCGGCCTCATCTGCTTCCCCTAGTCCAAGTGGAATAAATTGCTCTAAATCATTGACATGCTGCTTCTAAAAGTAAAGGAAATTGTAATTCTAAATTCCATATACAATACTGCAGTCTTCTTTGTGGAGAATTGTAAATAAAACTTGTGTAATTATTTATTTATTTATTTATTTATTTTTTCTGAGAGCTATAATCTTATGAAGAATATGAGCTATGGGCACAACTCACCAAGACACAGTTAAGGCTCGCTGACACCTCAATTCCCTCCCTCGAGAACGATCCCTACACGCAGCGCTGTGCTGGGTAAGGATACCCAGGCAAGGTCTCAAAATCAATACAGCTGCATTAGGGAGGCACATTGCCCTGGATCATTCATCCTGCGGAGAACTGCACTGATGGGGCCACGCAGCTTGTGGTAGTACTTGTTCACTCAGAATTATTTCAGGTGCTTGTCCAATGTGGCACTGTACTTTTAGATGGCTCAGCATTTTTTGTTTGGTTGGTTTATTGTGTTTCCTACCAGCCCTTGAAGGAAATAGCTTCAGAGCCACAGCAAGTGTTTATTCCATTTAGCTGAAGAGAACACTTGGAGGAGGGCTAGGCCTTTACCTTTTGTAAAGCCCACTACTTAGAAGAAAATACATCGTACCTTTGTTGTTTCTGTGAGACACAGGTAGGACAGGCTGTCGGGATTCTTGGTATTGTGAGCTGAACAGTTCGGTGCTTGGAGTAACTATTACAAAGGGGAAGGAAGTTAAAAAGGTCTGCTCTTTCACAAGACAGAACTAACTCCACTAGAAATCAAGGGTGTGTTCCTGCTTCTAACTGAAAAGGCCATATGGGAATCTTATGATTTAAACGGAGTAATTTAGCACATCGGGAAAGCAGTAGGCTAAGATCATTTCATATAGTAACTAACTACCACCTCCTTTAAATCCCACTTTAGAGGAAGTCTGCAATGATGGGTCATTAACAGCAGCTGTGAAAAACATGCATATTTGTCAACAGACAAAAGGTGAGAGAACAGCTCAGAAGTTTTTAGGCTCCCACTAATGCATGCATCTCTTGATTTAAGATCTTTTGCTTTCCCTTAGAGACGTAATATTCTGATGTGTGGGCAAATGCCACAGACGGGCGTGCAAATGGTTGCCAAGTAAAGCAACAAGCACTTTCCAGATCTGGGTCTCCAGCTGGTTTTCGCAGAAACTGAATTTATTTTCCTGTACTTTTTTCAATAACTGCTCAGTCTTATTCTCTGCTATTCCCATTTTCATGTCCTGATTTTGTTTCTCCTCTTGGTGCCAAATTGCAGTGTGCCAAACAGCACCAGCCTCTTGCATCACACCAAGGTGAAATACCATCAAGTCAGGATGCATCACTATTGTTTGCATTATAGAAGCACTTAGCAGGTCAAGTGAGGTAGGTGGCCTTTTATACCAGACGTTTTACAAAGCATGCGACAAAGAGTTTAATTAGAAAAGACAGAAGATGGTAGAAAAAAATAAGGGTGACATGATTAACTACACTTACAGAGCAAAGATTGCAGCAGAGAGCAGAGAACTAAGCTTTCCTGAATCCAGAGTGAATGCCCTAGATCGTAGTTTCTCTGCTCAGGCAGAGGGCCCGCAGGAATATGCACATACAATATACGCTTCTTTATGGCAGATTTTTTTTTTACTACTATCATATTCTTCAAAGCTTTTCAGGGAAGGTAACATGTTACATTGCTGTCTATAAAGACATTAAAGCAAAAAAAGAAGAAAAATGCCTCTGTAGATGTTCTTTCTTCTCATCTTCCACTGGGATAGAGCAATGTTTCCACTGCACTGCAGTGCTGCCTTCCTTCTCTGGAAGTCCTCATATTCCTCAATGGATACCTTCTTGAGGGTAGACTTTTTTATCAGCATAACTAACAATTCTTACATATTTATAGAATAAATTCATTTAAGAATGCTCACTGAAAGCATAAGAAAGCATATTAGCACACTGTTATAAAAGGATTAGTATTTGGAGATTTTAAGTGCTCTAATCTGGGTAGACAATACAAGCTTTTGTCTTTCCAGGGTGATCAAATTTCAGGCTGTCAGGATTTTCACCTTAGATAAATCCTTCAACATAAAGCTCATCTGCACTATATTAAACATCCTATTTCCTGTGCTACTATTTGAAACAGAGAAAGTCATCCAGGTTACTGACCGGATTTCCTCACCCTTGCTTTGTGATAAGAGGTGGACTGTATGAATTCAACTGCTGCACACGATGATGTTAACTCTCAAAATGTTTAAAATAGATTGGTTTCATTATTAGGCGTCTGGGCGGTCCTACAGATTTAAGGGAAAGAGTAGCATATGGAAACACGCACTTAAATGATATGCACGTTGAAGTTGCAAGTGAAAGTAATTCTTTACCCAATAGGTAACCGCATTTCAGTTGTGAAATTATATATCCTAATTTCTGATTCATTATAAACCTCTTTGAGATCTTTTTGGTGAAAGGAAGCATTTTACACGCATGCAAACACATTGCTGCGATACGTTTCTGAGATTGAAAACTAGATTAAGATAATCTTTTCAAATGAAAGTCCAGACTTGACTAGTAATTTCATCTCATTTCTTAAGCAGTTTGCTCACTTTTATAACTGATGGTAGAAAAATCAATGGCAAACAACCCAAGACTGTTAGTGTCACATGCTTTCTGTTTTCCTTTCCTCCCATGTCTAAATGAGAGTACCTTCTGAAAGAATCATGATAAATCTTTAATAACTTTTTTTTTTTCTTTTTTTTTTTTTCCCTACCCTATTTAGTTGTAAAAGAGCAACATTTCAAACATACTGCCAAGCTGTATGGTTGATTTAGCATTAAATAAATTCAAGGCCTGATTTAGCTGATGTGAGTCCCATATTATGGACAGTTTTAAATTTTATGGACAGTGTATAAATTTTCATCAAATAAGTTTTTTAGTCTTTTTATAATGTAGCGGCTTACAAAATTGAATTGCTTTTTGGAATATGAAATTTCAGGGTATTAAGGCATTGCCCAGCTTACATTGACTTGCCACCTTAATTTATTTTTATATTTTTTTTCTATATTTTGCTTTTGGATTTTCTTCCTTAAAAGAAAAATAACAAAACCTGGTAAGCTGCAACAACCTAATAATTTCTTACAAGTTAGTGATACAGCTCTAAAATTCATTTGTAATGTTTCAAGAGAATGGTTCATCACTTGAAAAGGTCTATGTATTGAAACCAGCACTCTTCACTGGAAAATTTATGCTAGGTTTGGCAGAGAGGCTTTAGCAAGCATGCAGTTTCTTCTGAGCGAGACTGTCTGAATAAACAGCTACTGTTCCAGTGGCTATCGTGAAGAGCCTGCTTGGGTTGGGTGGGTTAGATTCAATCTGTTTTTCGCCATTTAGGTTAGAATTTTGATCTCCTGTCTTTTCCATCACAGGTAAGACCTTAAGTACCAAGCTACTGGCTGATATTCAATAAGAATATTCTCTGTTCTTCTCTGCTTATACTTTGTATAAATAAGCTTTGATGTTAGCAGAGACTTGAACCTGGGACTTCCAATTTTTGCCTGACCTCAGCAGCTGTTCTGTCTGAGCTTCCCTTTCTTCTTCCATTTAAAACAAACACATCAAAATTTTTCATCCAAAAGGTTTAAATGAAAAAAAACATTTGAGTTTTCTAGCTTTCACAAGATGGGCAAGTATTTCCCACAAAATTTTAGTTAGCTTTACAACACATTTTTGTTCAAGGGAAGCCTGTATGTTAACAACATCTGTATTTATTCTCCCTCACCAGAAGCCTGATGCGTTAAAAGAGGAAGTTATTATATAGAATCTGCTTTATATTGTCATGATCTTCATCCTCAGTTTCTCTTTTTGTGTTTGCTGTATTCATTAGAACATCTTAAACTATATAGTAAGGACTTCAAAGCAGGTATCATATCTTTCTGTGGATATTTATTTAATGCATTGTGGAAGAGAACTCATTGAAAAGTGGTTGCAGCAGTACATGACATTATTTTTTCTGCAGAATAGCCTACTACAAATCCCTGACCACCTTTGATGAGTTCCTCCTCAATATTCTCTAACACATTATCACGTTTCTTGTCCAAAAAAAATCTCATATTATTTTCAGTCATCTGCCCCTACAAATCTTCTACCTTTTCCTTATCTTTCCTTCATGTACATATACATCATTGAATTCATTCGTATTTGCTAGAACTCCACAGCTGTGTTTGTATAACCATGTGCCGTGTCCCAGGCTCTTTCTACTTTAATCTCTCATCACTGCAGTCTCTCAGGGCTATTGCAGTGTCACTGAGGTGATCACAAATAAGATGGCAAACCTGTGGTATTATTTCATATGCTTGATAAGACACATCCCTTACAGCCCCTTCTCCTTCCAAGTTCACATTCCCTGCTGCGAAACATGAAATATTTGCAGCTCTTTTTGCAATAAACAAGCCTTTTCCCACACACACATGTACAATGAGACTTATTTCATAATGAGAATGGATAGGCAGTCTAAATACAGGAATAATTACTGTTAGCTGCATATACAATTAAAAACAAGAACTACTAAAGCCCTTTTGCTTTGTTCAGTTTTCTTTAGGAATACAGTTTCCCAGGCTGTAACTTGGAAACTAAATACATCCCTGGATGTGATGGATTTTTTATAATATTCCCCAGCAGGAAAGATGATGGTGATTTTTTGTGAATTTTATAGAAGACTTGTTAAAGGATGAGAAAACCTTTTTTAATTATTATTATTATTATTATTATTTTGCAAATCAGCATTCCTTTCCTCTCCCAAAGAAAAGTACAATTGGAACCTGTATTTTGAAATGTAATACTGAATCCTTCCTCCTCTCCTCTCTCCTGCTCTCCAATAAACAAACACAAGAGGCATACATTTCCACGCACTTTTTATTTCATTGAGCATGGAAGCTTCTTTTTATACCAGAAAACAATCATAAAGAGCACATTTTGCTTTGTGGCTTACATTCATGTATTTGGTAATGAATCCAATTGCATAGTCTTTGTCTTCATTTCAATACCAAGTATCTATTAAAATGCCTTTAAAAGTCACTTTCAAAGAGAGAAGCAGAAGCATGAAGTTCTGAATTTTATATGGGCCCAAACTTTATCATTTATAAATTCAGATAAAACCAACATTTGAAAAGAATTCAGTTGGCTCTGAGAGAATACAAATAGATTCACAGAAGAGTCAACAGATTCTTCACTGAAAGATCACATTGCGAAGTCACATTTAGAGGGGAAAAACCACACCTGAATTCAGAATGTAAGGAAGACAAGTTGTTTTGAACCCTATTACCATTTTTGTTTTTGAGATTTCTATGGTGTTGCCTCTTGAAATGGCCTCTTGATTCCAAATTGACAAACAAAATCCTTAATTGTACTGCTCACAAGAGTACTTTTAAACATCAGTATTCCCCAAAGTCTGTAGAGCTTCATGCCAGGGCTTGGCTCAGTTGTCTCTAGTCATAAAAGCCTGATCCTTTTTTAATTTAGCATTTTATAGAGTTGATCTATTCTGTCATATTTTGCAAAACAAACATTTTTAGTGTGAAGTTTTGAGCAGTAAAAATATAACTTTTAATAATGACTAAAATAAACCTGGACTACCATTTTGGTAAATATTTTTATGCCTGCCAAACATACAGGACAGGTAGCTGCATCTCCAAGAAATACTGAAGATTTGTATAATAAGTGAATCACTTCATTATGAATGAAAGTAGGGCTATATAGCCTATCCTGAATACCAGAGGGAAAAAAAAAATCACACACCTTTCAGGATTATCTGAAAGATACCAATATAAATGCTAAATGTAAAGTTGAAAAAACAAAACGTGATTTCTAATAGAGTTTTGATTGATATTTGAAGTTTTGAAGTAGCAACCTTTTTCATATTAAGACAATACAGTTTTGTTACCCATTTTTATTTATTTTTGTGTCTGTTTAAATTTAACACCTTTTTACATGTCAGCGTTCACTTTAAGTTCCGTAGTTCTCATTAGCACAGAGTTTGCACTGTTGGTGATTTTATCTAGTTCAGTCCTCCTTGCTGACAAGCATTTTGTGTCTCAAGACATGTCATGATTCATAAGCCGAATAGCCTCCTTTTGCTCTGGGATTTGAGAGACCAGCTCAGGAGCATCCTATTCCTACAGCAAAAGCTCAGATGAATAATGTAGTATGAGTAGAGTGTATCAGTCAGAGAGGGAGGTACTCTATTAGTGTAGATAGCTTAAAACTGCTAGTCAGGAAAAGGTAGATTAAAGCAGATAATGGTCTTCTGAGTCAGATTTTGTCTGGCATAAGAAATATATAGTGATAAAACAGTGTTAGAATCATTTTAAAGTACTGTAATTGGATACAACCTTCATTTAAGATTTTAGCTTTCAGCTGCTTTACCAAATTTACATAACACAAATGCTAATTGGTGAAGAAAATTATACAGTAAGCTCTCATTCACATTATGCTGAGAGAAGTACAAAATTCCACTTTTTAATCAAAAGGTGAGTCGCATTTTTTTAAAACAGTCTGTTGACACCATTGGTTTGGAAAATGTGAGATTTGCAGTAATTACTCATCATGACAGTATATTTGCATGCAGATTTCATTCTATGTCTATTTGTATTAAATAAAAATAATTTTAAAGAGTTTCCCCCTATGTATATTAAAAGACCAATTTTCTTGCAACTCAGGGTTAAGTTGCTTAATTTCATTTGACTCCTTCTTGTTTTATACCTTCACTATTTTATGTGAAATACTTGAAGCTTAAAATCTAAGCTTTTCCTATGTCTGTATTATGCCTGAGTATCTCTGCTGGTTTCAACAGTATTATCCATAGCGTTGTAGAAGCTTGTTCAGTAATGGTCATGTCCAAAAAGCAGGAACTGACCATGGAACAATTACTTCATACTGTATTTAAATTCAGAGAAAAAAAAATAATAAAAAAAAAAAAACTGGTGATGAAGACCAGAAAAATAGCAGAATGGACAGATGTCTTGCACTTCAGTAGTTGCATGGTTAAGAACTAGAATCACAGAATGGTTCGGGTCAGAATCATAGAATCACAGAATGGTTCGGGTCAGAAGGGACCTTAAAGACCATCTTGTTCCACCGTCCCTGCTATGGGCAGGGGCACCTCCCACCAGACCAGCCTTGGCCTACTGGGGCAGCCACAGCTTCTCTGGGCAGCCTGTTCCAGGGCCTCACCACCCTCATAGTAAAGAATCTCATCCTAATATGTAATCTAAATCAAAATCTACCATTTTTTAGTCTAAAACCATTACTCCTTGCACTATCACTGCACCTCCTGACAAAGAGTCCCTCCCCAGCTTTCCTGTAGGCCCCCTTTAGGTACTGGAAGGCTGCTGTAAGGTCTGCCTGGGGCCTTCTCTTCTCTAGTCTGAACAACCTCAATGCCCTCAGCCTGTCTCCATAGGAGAGGTGCTCCAGGCCTTTGACCATCCATGTGGCCTTCTTTGGACTTGTTCTAATACATCCATGTCCTTCTTGTGCTGGGGTCCCCAGAGCTGAATGCAGGGCTCCAGGTGGGGCCTCATGAGAGCAGTGCAGAGGGGGAGAATCCCCTCCCTGGCCCTGCTGGTCACGCTGCTTTAGGTGCAACCCAGGATACAGTTGGATTTCTGGGCTGCAAGTATACATTGCTGGCTCATGTTGAGCTTCTCATCAACTACCACTCCCAGGTCCTTCTCCTCAGGGCTGCTCTCAGTCCATTCTCTGCCCAGCCTGTATCTGTGCTTGGGATTGCCCCAGCTGCAGGACCTTGCACTTGGCCTTGTTGAACCTCATGAGGCTCACACAGGCCCAGCTCTCAGCCTGCCCAGGTCCCTCTGGATGCCATCCCTTCCCTCCGGCGTGTCGACCGTACCACACAGCTCGGGGTCATTGGCAAACCTGCTGAGAGCGCACTCAATCCCACTGTCTGCGTTACTGACAAAGATGTTAAACAGCATGTTATGCATCTTTTGAGTTTCAATATTTCAAGGTATTTTTACAAGCATACAAAGTAGTTTAAAAAATAAAAAATAAAAGCACTAGAGATGTTTCTCCTGGATGACTACCTTGAATTGCCTTTGAGTGCCAACCCAGACTTGAAGATGAAGTGTGTTACCTCAAAGTCACTGGCAATCATAAATGAAATCCTAAAAAATATCTTCTAAGAACACAGTCAAAGATTGGATTTGTCATCTAAAACATCTGTTTGGTCCTGTGAGTTTTAAGGTAACATAAGATGACAGCATCATCTCCTCAAACTGAAGATATTCAAAGGAAGCCATGATCTCATAAATATAGAATAGCTTGAGGCTGTCCAGGGTTCTCTGAGTCATATTTCCCTAATGATAATTTTAAGGTCACTGCTGAATGTGATCAGTTTATTTTGAGAGGCAAGAAATAAATCAGAAACAATACCTGGCAAGAAAGAAACAGAGATCAATTGGCACAATACATAACTTGAGCTCAGTTAATCAAAATGCCTTTTGAAATACTTTTGATTTGTAGCTCTGATATTCTGTTGTTCTTGAAATTTGTTTTAATTTTTCATCCAGTACTCTATGAAGGAGTCTATCAATTCCATGTCTGGATGGAGAATGATTAGTTTTAGTACTTTGATCAGTCTTTGTTGACAAAGTAAGCTTTATCAACCATTACTGAGATTAATTTTTGCTACATATTATCATCAGTCTAGCTTCTCTGAAATCTCTTTTGAGCACCTGCGAGTAAGTAGTTAGTTTGCATCAACAGGGAAAAAAAAAAAAGTTAAAACATGCTGGAGAAAAGGTTGATATCTGCAGTTTAAAAGAGAACATGCCCGTCGGCTATGATGAAGACAGTTTGTGAGTTTATGATCTAATGTGAAACATCACTTCTGAATAGTTGTAACTACTGGTTTTCAAGACATGAGGTACTTTCTCAACTCATGGTATGGCATCCTTAGCTTTTACCCTCGTGAGCTCAGAACTGCCTTCCTTCCTCTGCCCTGAAGTTAACAGAGAGTTAACCGTGCTTTTACTCCATTGGTGCTGTCTGCTTCTGGTAAATGGACTTTTGAAATACTTAACTTGAAAGTTCATTCTAGGCAAACTTTAGATAATTATCCTTTCCAAGACTAGTTTTCATTAGCTAATCCTAGCTATTAACAATGTGATCTCTTTTCCATTAAAGGGAAAGAATTCCCTTGTAAGTGCCAGTTGTTTATCTCAGTTAATATTGCCTTTCACTTGCTTCCCATAATTCCTCAACTACTCGTATACTTAGAGGTGAATAGGCCGTATCTCATAACTATGTGCACCTTGTCTCAAATGCTTTTACCGGAGCTTGGGAATTTGGCTTTTCTCCACTTAAATGAACAATCACAAGAGGAACTTAAAAAGCAACTAATTCATGAGAATTTCTCATCAGTGTCAAATGTATTTACTTGTGACAGCTGAGAGGTGTTTCTGTTGGCTTATTTAAAAGATAAGGCTATCAATGTTTTCTTTGAAATAAATATTGACAAGTGTTTTGCATTCAATTAGTCTCTGTATCGGAGTATTTCAATCATTTAATGGTCATTACTACTTGTTCTTCTGTCTGCACTGAGTAATGGAGTACAGATATACAACAGGACCTTCAGAAAAAGTATACAAGAGCAGAGGCTTGAGCAAACGCATTTGTACAGATAAGGGATGCCCCAGAGGACTTGGCCCCAGAGCTTCAGAGTCTAGAGCTGCCAGAATGGTTTCTGGGAGCCGTTAGGGACCATGCTGAAAACGAAAATTCTGTGCTCCTGTTAGTACAACATTTCAGTTCATACCAAAATTGCAATTATATGATATGGCATGCTGGTTAATAAGGCCTTAATGAGCTCTTCTTAGACCCAGGGCAATCTCAGAAGTGTACGGTGTGCCATTTTATGTGCTATTGAAGATCTCTATGACTTACCTGAAATAAAGGAAACTAAGAATGACATTAGTGCTAGCAGTGAAGATGAGGCTTAAGCTGAGTAGCAATAATAACTGAAGAGCTTCAACACTTGTGGCTTTTGAAATTTGAAACGAGTCTTTCAAGGAAGTATTAAGTAGGGTAGAACTTGGATGAGAAGCACAAGCTGCAAGAGAGAAGCATGTAGATGAAATGCCACAAATATATATGTGTAGGACTCAGCCATTTGCCAGAGTTGTAGGATTCTTGTAAGTAACAGATAAAGAACAGTTTGACTGTAAAGCTTGAGCTGTTACTATTCGGCACTCCCTAGATGAAATTTGATGTCGGTGAGCGGATTCATAACACCTACAACATGGGAGGAAAAGCGATTAACAAGACAATAATGCAGCACCTACAGGCAGGGCATCTGCTCACCTGGGTCTCCAGACCAAAAAGAACTTGCACAATATCAATATCAAGAATTAAATCTTACCATAAACTGACCTGATCATGAAAACTATGATGAGAAAATGAAGACAAAGTAGTGATTTTCTTTTATTTTTCTATACTTCCCCACTGGGAAGCGAGGAAACAAAAGGATTGACACTATTACTAGGAATAACTCCTGAAATACTGGAATGAGTAATAAGTGTCTGATGAGAACTATGACCTGAGGCAGAATGAGGCTGTAGAGTGGAAAGGCTCAAAACATTAATAGCCATTAGAGCAGAACAAATACAAATGTTCAAGATAAAGGAACCGGGAAGCAGAACAGGCTGACACCATAAGAGAAAGCAGACATTGTGGTTCAATGTGTCTGCCAAGAGAAACCAGGAAGAACAATATTTAGCCTGAAAATATTATTGAGAGTTGCATGGACAAAGAAAGTATCCCACTGCTTGTTCCCTAAAGGAAATGAAAGTTGAAGCACATGTGAGCATGTATAGAGGCTATAAATGAAAGAAGAACTGATGTTGTGTGACAAGAACCTCTCCAGTGTTCCCCATATGCACTCTTATTTTCCAGAAGAAGCTGTCTGCTTTTTTTTTGCCACTCTGCTCTTAAACCAGTGACCAGCTGGGTTCTGGCTGGCTGGCAGAGCTGCGACTTTATTCTAGCAACACTGATAAGCAACTGTTTTAGAAAGGAGATATGTGACTATGAGAAGAGAAATTTAGCATTTTGAGACCAGTGGATAATTACTGACTATTAAAAAGATTCCTCCCAGGAAGATGTATTGTTGCCTGATTTTTTTTAACAGCTCCCAAAGCAGCTGAGTAAATAATATCAGGTTGACCCATCATAGAAATGTTTCACTTTTTTTTTTTTTTCTAAATAAAATCATATGCTTTCAGTTTCTTCTGTTTTTTATTTATTTATTTTAAAGTTAGTTCTAAAATGTTTCCTAATGAAAAGCCAAACCAAAGCAACTATATAACACAGGAACAGGACGCTTCCACTATTCCAAAATGTGTTGACTTCAGACATTACCTGACATTTTTTAGACATGCCTAGACAAAATTTGACTTGAAATCACAGATAATTTTAAAATCTGTTCAACATTTTGGTAGATACGTGAGTGTTTGGCCAAGGGAATCAGGAAATGTGCCACAATAGTGAAAAAAACATGCCTTGATAGTGAGAGTAGTGGGCAGAAATGACTGCTCTGGAGTAAGGAACAGATTCCACTTTCCACGTGAGAGAGACGGCACAAAGCTTGTGTTGTCAAGGCTGTCTGAGAGAGCCAGGGAGTTTGCAAGTCCTCTGCTTGTCAATGTTTATGAAAACAAAGCTCTCTGTGAATTACTGTGCTACTTTCACACCTCACAGTCTTACAAACCCCAGTCTCTGTGCTAACAAAATCTCACAAGTGGCACAATTATAAAAGTACACTGACAAACATTAAAACTGACAGGATATAAAGTGTTCTCAGTTCTGTAACTTGGATATAAACTAGAAGCTAAGAAGATGGCACATGTTTCTGCACTTGAAAAACTTCCCCCAGAATCTTCTTTCACGGACAGCTTGAGAAGACAAATTGTACTGGGGTTTTTCAATCTGTCACAGTAGAGGACAGCTTCTGAGCTGTAGATGCCTTCAAATGAATCATATATCATTTTATGTGAGAATTTATAAACCTTTCTCTTTCGGTTAGTTTTTTTCTCTCTTTGAAACACATCATCCAGCTCTAATCCAGTACATGCTACCAAAACAGCCATGCAAATCCAAACCAAGTGTTGGAGCATTCCATTCATTGAATTTTATATATGCTCTTATCCTAACTTTCCCTTCAAAATTAAAATGTCATGATAGAGCAAAGTGAAGAAGCATCCGTTCTTTAATGGGAACACCAGGCTGAACATGTTGGCCTTTGTGGAGCTGGAGTCCAGGCTCAGTGGATTTGTTAGCTTCTGTTGTGGCTCAGCCCAGGCAGGCAGCTCTGCGCCACCCAGCCACTCGCTCAGTCTCCCCATATGGAAAGGGGAAGAAATCAGAAAGGCAAAAGTGGAAGAATTCATGGGGTGAGATAAGGACAGCTTACTAGGTAAAGCAAAAGCTGTGCACACAAGCAAATCAAACCACGGAATCCATTCGCTGCTTCCCATCGGCAGGCAGGTGTTCAGCCACATCCAGGAAGGCAGGGCTCAGCACGCAGAACAGTTTCTTAGGAAGACAAATTCCATCACTCTGAATATCCCCCCTTTTCCTTCTTTACCCCGGTGATATTGCTGAGCATGATGCCCCATGGTGTGGGACGTCCCTCTGGGCAGCCTGGCCCAGCTGTCCTGGCTGTGTCCCCTCCCAGCCCCTGGGGCACCCCCAGCCCCTGGCTGGCAGGGCAGCACGAGGAGCTGAGCAGGCCTTGGCTCTGGGTGAGCCCTGCTCTGCAGCTACTGACACATCCCTGTGTTATCACCACTATTGTCATCAAAAATTCAAAACACAGCATTGTGTGAGCCTCTATGAAGAAAATTAACTCTATTATCCCAGCCAAAGCCATTACAGTATAAAACTACAGTACAGTTGAGAGGTTATTGTCTCTCTCTTCAGAAGAAATGATATGTATAAGACCCTGCACAATAGGTTAGTTTTAAGATTTATGAAAACTCTGCTGACCACTGACTTGAAATATGTGAATTTAACCTTAAAGTTTTCCCCTGCTTAGGAGAAATCTGCCTCAGTGCACAAGGATGATAGAATCTAGTCACGCTCTGGCATGATGCACAGAAACTTCTGAAAGAGCACAATGTTTTCTGATCTAATGATGCAGTATGAACATAACTTCCTTGGTGGATGCTTATTCAGTACTCATATGTGATCATCTGTAGGGTAGGGCTGTATTTTCTTATGAAATCTGTTCTAACATAATCTCACAGGTGACAGCATTTGAAGTTTGGCAAAGTCCTTAAAAGCAATTATTTTACCACTCATTTTATTTGCATTGTAATTTCTCATCAGGAACTGTGCTAACTGCAGTTTTTATTTTCTCTTTCCTTGAGGACAGTTTATATTATTTTCAGTTAAGCTTTTTGATTAACTGAATCACTAAGGCTTTTCATGATGTAAGTGAATAATGACATTCATGTTTCATAAATGTGGAAGCTGAAGAATCGTGAAGGAAAGTGACTGTGAGAGTAAGTGGCACGGTCAGTGGCAGGGCTGGGAATAGAAACCTAAGATCTTTACTGCCAGTTCCACTCTAGCTGATGGACACCACTGTTCACAGGGGGAACACATCCCCACACAGACCTACATAACAACAACTTCAGCAGAGCAAAATCAGGCATTAAAAAATATGAAATGACAAACGAGGGATGCTTACGTACTTCCAGTTTCAGTCTATAGGTGATCTGTATCCTTCCAACCTCTCTGTTCTTACCCTAACCCTAGTCAAAGCAGAGCACCTTCTTCTTCCACAGGCACAAAATTGTGTATCACTGCCCGATTCCAGTTCAGCTGCAAGAGCTTATCTTATCCCAGAGAGCTATAGCCCATTCAGACTAGCTGTAAAACATCTAAATAGATTTGTTTAAAAGCTCTTGCTGATGCAGGGTCATAACCCTTCCCTGACGCTCCTTACTTTTTAGTAATTTACTGAGTTTTATTTTCAAATCACTGTCCTTGAGGTTTTGAGCAGATAGTACAACAGGCAATGAATTAAGTCACTTACAGTAGTTTCATGTAACTTTATGGCAAAATAGTAGATGATAATACTTTGGAAGTGTTCTGGAGAAAATTAAAAAATGTAGATCTTAGTGCTGTTTCTTTTGTAGTTTCCAGTTACAAAGATCTACAATAAATGGACATATATATATAAATCAGCAAATTATCAAAAATATTACATTTTTAGTAAAGTGGGAGGGAAGAGACTTGATAGGACATGAGGGAAAGGAAATGTGTGGTGGAGTTGTTATGAAGGTATGTAACACAGCGCCCATCCTTTGGGTTCATAATTTGAAAGTGTAGTCAATTAGGATTTTAATCTCCTAACACTAGATCAGAAAAAAAGACTTTTGTTCCAGCTGCAAGCTATCAGTCTTGTATAAACTGCATTTATTAGTTAAGATGCTGTCTGTCTGCATGTAGCTAGCAGAAAGCCACCATAAACATCATAATGGCTCTGGATAATTCAACAGAAGTGCAGTTTGCACCCACGACTGATCTAGATCAGATACACGAGGCAAAATGTTTTGCTAGTGTACAGAGAGGGTGTTAATGCTTGTGGAGTCATGGCTCAAGTATCATCCAGACATGGTTCTGCTTCCACACCCCTTCTGGCTCATTCCATTGACCCATCTCTGAACAGTTTTTTGAGTATGTCCCTAAGTTACCTCTTGGCCCGTCTAGGTGGCTGGCACTTGGACTGTTCCCAGCTGTTGGCCTTGCTCCTCTGTTTTCATTTGAATGAGTCTCATTCTCAATGGATGTGCTGTGCTTGTTCCTTCTGTCTCCAGTACAAGATCATTTCACCTCAAAATCTGTAGGCCAGTGGGATCCTTATTCAATATGATAGGAAGAATTAAGTTTCTCATACTGCAGACAGGCAAATAAGAAGTCAGTAAAATTGCTGGGGTGTTCTGAGTGTGTTAAAAGTTTTAATTAGAAGAGGTACTTCCTGAGCTTTTACCCCATCTGCTCCTGAGCAGGTCTAGGTGTTTCTTTTAGAAACATACTCCTGCAATCTTCACATCCTTAGCATGCAGAGCTTGCCGACCCCTTATCAGCATGTTAGGTTGATGAACCCCACGCAGCAGTCTCTGTTAGTGTCTGGGGGAGGGAGGTGAGCTGGGTTGTGCAGAAAAGCTGCATGAAATGAGCTAAGACATTAAATAACAAGTTTCAGCCCAGAGTTAGATTTTTATGCATGAATTATAAACCTCCTGTAATAGAAACTGTAAGGGAAATTCAAATAGACTGTTAATTGTAGCAGTGCCGATATATTAAGATGAATAAGATTTTCTAAAGGTACAAACTAAGCAATTTCATTCCCTTTTACTCGCTTCATTAGAACTGAATTCTATGTAGGTGCGTTTTCAATAAATGTGCATGCTGATTTAAGAGCGCCTGTATTGGAGCCACTCACCTCTGCCAAGGCTCAGAAAGCCTAATGTTCCTAATGCCACCGGAGTTATACTGCTGTTACATGCTCCAGTATGCCTTTGGTTTCATATAATCTTCATCTGACCTGCGGTAAATGCATGCTGACTCTTCTCACTCTCAAGAAAATTAAGTGAGATTAAGGCTTCTAAAGGCTTCTGCAACCACTTGGCTGTTTTAGAAAACGGTACAGTTCAGCTGGTCATGATGTAATGTTCCCTTGACAAAACTATTTTGAGGAAATGCTGAAACTTCTCCTTTGAGCAGGGCAGTTTCAGTTGTGCTTGGTCAACCTGAAATCCCCGCTGAAATTTCAGACCCAGACAGAGAAAATCAATCCAGTATTGTCCCTGGTATGCTGGCTCCGTCACGTGGTGAGGGGAGAAAGCTGGTTCAAGTTCCTTCTCCCCATGGTACAAAGATTTGAGTCTCAGTTGAGACTCTTGTCATAGCATTCGCTTCACCTGGTGGTGCACTTCCTTTTATAATTATAAAATTCACAAACTAGAAAAGCCATTCTTGGCATTGGAAGTAGAGAATAATTCTGTTTTCATGAAAAATCATCTAGAGTATGTTCATTCTAGCTGTGGATATAAGGTAAATAAGGATAATAAGGTTCTTTTATTCTTTCACGTGTTCTGTGCTCTTACCATGCCAAGCCTCTGCATATATCACTGGAAACAGATTTTTTTAGTGACATCTTGTAGAGTGTTTGCAATGATTGTATATCTGGCTGCTTAGGTGTGTTTGGGGAACAGACACATCTGCCAGAAACAACAGAGTGAAAAATATTCATCAGCTTAAATGGTTCTATAAGTGTCCTGGATGTTCTTATTCTCATGTGAAGTATTTTCACAGACTTCCTTTAAAGGAATGAAGTGCTTGGACAACCTAGAGGGACAGAAACAACTTCCTCTGACTAAGCATCCCTACATGATTAAACATCATCTTCAGAATGCACAAAAATATCCACTACTTCATTTGACTTGTTCCATAAAGTATTGTTTCTGCCAACCAGCTCTTCCCTTGGCTTCTCTGGAAAACATTTACATTGTGAGGTCAGATACAGAAAAAGTAAGGAACCCCATCAATGTAATAAAAAGAGTAATCAGCTTGAAAATAGGCTATCACAAAAGGAAGAAATCTATTTCTCTTTCATGTTCTTCAACATTTTTGTACACTGTGATCAAGGTGAACCCTGAGCAGTGCTTATTGCTGCCTGTCGAGGAGCATATACATGACAGCAGTTTCTCACTATTAGCAGTTTGAGCTCCTGGTCTTTTTTTTTTTTTTTTTAAAGACTGAAAATAAAAACTGTGCTTTATAGATACTGGATGAGGGTCTGGTCTGAAAGAGGCAATGGTGTCCATCAACGCAAGAGCACTGTCAGGAGTCATTTGTACTGGCACCAGCTATGCTGCCTCTGCGTTGTTTCTTGCTCATTTTGTCTGCACAGAAAGCAGGGAGCTTTTCTCGTAACTGCTATTTATTGCGGTTCTCTTCTGGAAAAATACCGGTAATTTAAAGGTTAATAGAATGCTGATGTCACTGTAATTAGAGCAGAGGAAAAACATTTCTGTAATTACTGTTAATGCTTTCTTGCTGTTCAACCAGTAAGGTATGGCTCCCAGACTGATACAGGAGGCAGGTGTAGAGATGTGTGAGCGAGAACTTGTGACAGGGCCAGCACACTAGTGCAGAATGATGCCTGAGTCACTTTGGAGCATGTGAGAAATTGGTTCTTAAGCAACCCACCTTGGGAAAAATAGAAGCCCAAAGTGTCAAGGATGAGCACAGCATAAAAATGTATTTTATGGAACTGGCTGGCCTGGAAAAAAATCAAGACATGCTGTTAATCAGAATTCATTTTTATTTTATTTTTACTACACTACATTACAGATAAACCCTTTACTTTAAGAGGTTTGGATTTTCAAAAATAGTGATACCGCAGAGCTGTACAGACAGAGGAGCCTGTGCTAGTGCCCCCAGTGACAGGGCTGGACGTTGGTCACTCATGGATCATTATTCCTTCATTGAAAGAAGGCAAGGCCTACTTCAGAAAACTCTGTTATTTAGAAGTCTTGCCATTTTGACTTCAGATTTTTAGATTTCCCAGGTCCATCTTTACTTTTCACCATCTGTAGTCTGTCCTCTATGGCTGACTTGATCATGGTGGAGTTTTCTATATTCTGAAGAATACATATTTTCAGATCACTTTTGATACGTACCTTTCTGATCACATTGTTTTAGACTAGTCTACTTGTTTCCCTTCTGGACTGTAGATACTTCTAATTAGTCAATTATAGTGGTCTCTAAGCTGGGCCTAAAAATTTTATTCACCTCCTTCTGCCTTTTGAAAAGTTTTAGTGTCTGCCTTCATCTTAGTATGTTTATTCCTTCTGCTGCTTTATTCTGCTTTTTGAGGATGATTTTCTAATTTTAGATTCTGATCAGCAAGACGTACTGGCCAAGGCATGTGCTCCTTGAGTATTTCTGTGGATTTGTCTACATTATGTTTGTACAAAGCCATAATGTGGGCTCCCATTTATGAGTGTAAAGCAAAGTTTTCATAGGGCAGCGTAATCCTGCAGGGTATAGAAATACAGTTTTGCTATTTCTTTTTAATGTAGATGAGACTTTGTGGTTATAAAGATTTCTTTAGTGTTTAATGAGAATAAAGAGAATAGTTTGCATTGTAGAAGTTGTTTCAAGAAATTTTAATAAATTGTTTTGCATGTCTGCTAAGTGGCTGGGTAATGTGCAAGCATTGGAAGTCACCCACTTCTGTGTGACTTATGCCCTTGATTTTCTTCAGCATTTAATATATTTTCTTTTCACGTACGAGCAAACCTTTATATATGTGTGTGTGTGTGTAATGTATAATGGTTGGAAATTGAATTTTTTTATTTTTTATTTTTTTATACAGGATAAAGTATACATTTACACAACAGACACCTTACTACATAACTAGTTACTAGTAACGAACTACAAAAAAGTCTTCCTGTGAGTTTTGCTAACTTTAATGGAGTAGCATTTGCACAATTGCTAATGAAAGTCTACTCTGACAGACCCAGAAATCATCAAGCTACCACCGAGCAAGCTGGTGCAGGACTAGGGCAGTGTGTGGCACTGTGAAGATGCACTGCCTTCTTTCTTTAAAGCAATGCAGCGCTGTTAGCAAGGCGCTGTGCTTGGGCTAATTAGCTCTGTCCTGCAGAGCTGGCTCATTCAGTAGTAGCTCAGGTATCTCTGTGGCATGTAGTATTGTACAGTGCATATGTGCCCTAAGAAACTAATCAATAAAGTGCAGAAAAGAAGAATAAAACTTAAAAGAAGCCATCACTATTTTTACTGTAAAATATATCCCAAATTCCCTTTGTTAGACCCGTTATTAGTCACCTCCTAGCTTGCACATGTCACAGTAGATGTGGGTTTTTAGAAAGGAGTTTGCGGAAAAGCAGCCGTATGTTTCAGCCCAGAGCTGGGATCCCCTGTTGGAGCCGGCAATGAGAGAAGCAGCAAGTGCAGGTGAAGGTCAGAAGCACCGGAGAGGAGCTGGATGATGCGATGATAGACAGGAGCAGATAACAGGAAAAGTTCCATTGCAAAGGGAACGAGCCTGCTAGGTTAGGAGGAAGATAAATAGTCCTTTGAAACTTCAAATCTTCTCCTTTCCAATTTAACATATGAAAGTGAGTTATGTCTGAATGCTTAGGGGGATCTAAAACTGAAAAATAGCCAAGGTTCTCTCCTTTTTTTCAGTGTACCAGTAGCTCAGTTTTCACTTTGAAACACAGATGTCAAGCAAAATTCTCATAATGCGATCTTTACATTTTAGCAAGACGAGTTCTCCAGAGATTAAAATTACAACAGCAAGTATTGCTTTCTTCTAGCTTCACTGCAGTGGTCAGGACTCTTGTGCAGACTCTTAGAATGTTGTACCAAAGCGCTCCTAAGGGATTTTAATCACATGGAACTGTAAATTGATATACTTCGGCAGTACCAAGTAAAATGTAATACTGAAACTGCATCCCTGAGTATATAATTCTGTACTACTTATAAGGAGACTAAGCTGTTTGATTTTTCCTGGTGTCATGTCTGTGGTCTGCATTAAATTATGATGGTGATTAAAATCCTGAGGGACCTGAGACATTCGTGGCCTCAGGCTTAGCATGGGCTTTTTTTAATACAGGCCAAACTGAGGAGGAATAATTATAACATCTGAGTACTTAGCAAGTTTATTAGCTCTTGTTCTTCTGGATCTTTATTTTGACTGAACTTGACACAGAGAATGGACCAAACAGGTTAGACATTTCAAACAAAAACAGAAATTGGAGGAGTCATACTTTTTTTCCTTTTTTCTTTTAAGATAGAAGAGTTTTTGACAATTTGGTTACTAAATGCGTGGGAGAATTAATTATATCCTTATTATCTGAACCAAACTCATATCTTCAGAAACCAAGAGTCCTGCCCTTCAGTTAACTACAACTGCTGTAATTTAATATAAATAATAAATTAACCAGTTTAGTACAATGAAAAGATCATTGTTCACAAGGTGTTCTTATCCCTGCACTTTTAGGTTCAATTTCCAGCTCCAGCTTATTCTAGCTATCACTTCTGTTTAGACCACATCGGGCTAACTTGAAAATAATTATAGGCATGTAATGTGGCAAACCTGCTTGACCAGAAATTACTACTCCTCTTCACTCGCTTTTCTCACAGGACTAGGTCCTGACACTCTATGTCCAGCCAGACTTTACCTCTGGCCATCAGGTTGACTAATGGTTCTGACTTTATGGCTTTTTTTTTTCTGTCTCAAGGGCAAGACATCGCATGACAGACAAGTGGGTAAGATGTGGAACAAAGCTGTACCAGAAACTGAAATTGTCATTTTTTACATTGCTATACAATTTAAGAAAGTGGTGACTGCAAAGAGATCCTCCTGGCTGAGAGCCATTCCCAGTCTTGTCCAGGAGTCCCTACTCATACTTTTCAAAGATAGTTTGCTGGAGGTATTAGTGTCCAAGAGCTCTTATGCCTTGTTGCATCTTAAATCTAGCATATATTTTTCCTTATTGCTGTTGTCCTTTACTTCTTGTTCTCCTTACTCCCCTAGCCCCAAATTTGTGAAAACTGGGACAACGTGCAGCTAGTGGTTCTCCTTGCAAACAATGTACTCATGTCTTGTTCTGATTATGATACGTTTCATTTTAATTTGGTGCAGTAGAGAAAATAGTGGGAAATGTACAGATCCCATATTGATTGACATGAACACTTAAAAGAAATTATGCAATGGCTTTAATGCACATGTTGATGGAAAACAGCATTTCATTTTGTCAAGTTCACAACTAGTGGCAGTGAACTCTGAGAGCTGTTTAAAACAATGAAATAGTTTTGTAAAAGAAATTGCATGAGCTAAATCACCAGGTAGCTGTAAAACCACTAAGTGTTCGTTATTGCTCCTCCTCTGAACCTCTGAATAACGTTTTTAGTTCTTTTTTAAATGCTCATACTTCAAGATTATTTCAGCATCTTCATGCTCAGTTTTTTATGTAGCAGCAAGAGGGATAATTTGCCCACAAAATCTTTGCAGTTTCATGGTAAGAATAGTAGTAAGAATAGTTTGCTACTGCAATTAAAGGTGAAAATAATTTATTTTAAATTTGCAAATACCAGGCATAAACTTGCAAACAGCTGTATAATCACTTCAGGAATCTACGTGAGTTTTCAAAGGTCCAGGTACTAGCATAAAAAAAGGAAAATGAGAGGTAATGTACTTAGTTTCTGTAATACCTAATTTCTTAAGATTGCTATGAACAGTTCTGGGTTTATGATCAGGAGAATTGTCAAAATAGGCAAAAAGATTCTGTGCCTTTTATTGTTATCTGAAATCAAGCTTCATAAATATTTTTGCATGCACATTTGTTAAGTGCAATAGTTACTTCAGCTGAAATGATTTTCTCCTTTATCTACCTATATATCTAAGCAGCTTAGGAAAAATGATTTTTTGTTTGTTTGTTTCTGTCTTAGAATGATAGTTGCACAATATTTTTCATGTCAAAAACTCCCAAAGCTCTTAGTAATTTATTAAAAAACAAACAAACAACAACAAACCAGGAACTCTGTCCAAAGAGAGGAAAATTTAGCAAAAAGCGTGGGATAAAAACCTGTTAATAATGTTTCTGCTATGAAGTGATGCTTTCTGTGCCTTTCAACTGGCGCTGTTTCCCTTGCCAAATGACTGCTCTGTGCTTGCTTTTGCCTCTTCTCTCTAGCTAGAAAATGCTGCTGTGCCTGTATTAATAGTGCAGCCAAATGGTTTAATCTCAGGAAAGGAAAAGAAGTTTTCATGTAATTGGATAAGAGTATCTTGCCCTGGCTGAAAGTTTAGCTTGTGGCCATTTATAACTTTCTATTTTCAGTTGATATCTGAATCCTTGTTCTCTACATGGAGAATGCTGCTTTCTGTTAATATTCCCCTGTAATTGAGATGGGGGGTTGATTGTTGGACGTGTAATTGTGGATTAATATTAGGCCTCTACATTTCTCAGGGTTATGTTCACTTCTGTCAAACTCTTTACTGAAAATACTGAGTGTGTTCAGTAGGTCTATAGATCCCTTAATATGACTTAGCTGATGATCAGAGATCCATACACTACACTTCATGAACAACTACCTGAAACCATAAAACTGCATGAAATGCAAACATATTTAGTACGAATTTCTATTACAACTGTATTAAATTGTTCAATTGTGTAGTATCATGCTGTTTCTGGATCACAATTTAAAAGAATTTACTTGTCTGTAAAATAATAGTAGAAACGGTGAGAAATCCACTGTATTTGGAATTAGTATTTTACTCCACACCATGACTGTTGAACTGAGAAAAAAAAAGCAAAGAGCTATTTCTTATTTTTCTGAGCACCATTGAATGTTACTTTCCATACTTTTCACTGCAGGGAAATGATTATTTCCTACAACATATGAGCTTGTACCTGATTATAACAAAATATCCTTGACTTTATGTTCCTAACTAAGGTTCAGTATATGTCATGAAATCACAGCCTCTTTCTCTCCTCACTTTAATGCAGCTAAAAAGAGGCAATTAAGATGAGGAAATAAATGTGAATTTCACAAGAAACTGCAGCAGCCTGAAATGCCCTCTGTTCACAACCTCATAACAAAAAATATGTTTTAATTCAGTGAGCTCCAAAGGTTGTACTGGCTGCACAGAATGAATCTACCTCATGCTGGAGACCCCTTGTTAGTAAAGATAGCTGTTGTGTAAATATTCTTCAGTGTCAAGTCAGGGAGAAAAGTATAAACCCAGGATCAAATCATGTTAAGTAGCTCCCCGCTGCTATTTAAGCCATGAGGACTGTAGCTAGTTATATATTTTGATGGATGTAATGCATAATTTGTATTTTGTGTGTGGCACAGCCTTAAGTAAGAAAACTTATTGCAAGACTTAAAGAAACTGTCTCATCTTTTATTTTAGTAGCAATTTTGTCATAACTTTTCCTATGCAAGAATGTGCAGGTTCGGCCAAATGAGTTTAAACTTGAAACGGTTTCTCAGGTACAGATTTGCTCTAACCATCACTTTCATTCTCTTCTTGTGTATGTGGTGGGCTGCATTTCTTTTTAATGACACTTGGCTACATCTGTCACTAGGCATTTAACCTTTTTTGAAAATAGATGTGTGAGAAGACCTTTTCTGAGCTAGCAGAGCTTGCTTTCAAAACTCAGTGAGTTCCCAGTCGTACAAGCCCTCTGCAAGATTAATTCAAGTCAATAGAGGATTTAAAAGTGAAAGGGGAGAAAAATCAGGTCAGCAAGAAATATGAATAGAATGATTAAATCAGTGGGAAATGCTGTGGTAAAAGACAGAGGATTCCAATTCCAGTTATTATAGACTGGGAGGCTGAGATGCTTAATAGCAAAGAAGGAAAGTATTGCTGGAGAATTGGATTGAATTGGCAGAGTACATCCAATCAGTCTCCTTCTAATAGATGGGTTGAATATGTAATGTAATGTGATAAAAGTGTTTGGTCTCTTTGCTTTTTAATGGGACTTCTGTGAATTTAGTCCAGATAGAAAGATCACTTACGTTTCTTCTTGCCCAAACTGAGCAAACCTCATTCATCATGTTCTGTTCAGGAAGGTGAAGACTAAGTCCTGATCTGATGGCCAGAGCCAGAGTCCATATCACCAGTTATACTTTGGTACCAATGTTTTCAAGATGATAGTTTGTTGTCTTTTAAGTCCTAGCTCTTCCAATAATAACATTTCCAACTGCACTGAAAATGGATACACACAGAAAGAAGTGCAGTTTAGTTATTCTGGGAAGAGTTAAAGTTGAAATGAAAATCATGGCTTGTTGTAAAACTTGTATATAAGAGAAATACCCAGTCTTGCTAAGAGTGCCATCATCTGGGTTTTGTCTCACGAGAAGTAAGTATTCCCTGGAGTTTTGTCACCTCTAGATCAGATAAACATGCTAGGGCTGGGATTGATTTACTGCAGACATGCACAAGGTTACAAACCCAATGGATCCCCAAACTTCACTGGGGAATCTGGTCACTCCCTCATTATAAATATTCAGCAGTAGAGGATGAGACAGACTTTCTCACAGTGGCATTATAGATGCACCGAGCATGATGGCATTTTACCTCTGTTCCTAGGTGGTACAGCACTGTAACCCTGTAGAAACCAGAGATTAAAAAGTCTGTGTCGGCCTGTATTCCCCATGCTGCACGAAGGAAAAGCTATCTGAAGTAACTGAGGGCACAGAAGGAACAGAGGATGCCGGGATTAAAGTTTAATGACAAAGGTACACATGCCCTGAAGATCTGACTCGTATCGCTGTCATCTGGCACTTCAGAGTGCTGTGCAGCAGAGTGTGAATGTGTGACATGCTGTTTACTCCTTCTTATGCTAACTCCTTGTGTGGGCATGATTTGTGTGTGTGTTTATATATGTGTGTGTATACAGACTTGGCTATCATTGCTGCATGGGGAGTGAGTGGAGAGCAGCCAGAGATCCAGAAATATCTAACCCAGCTTATTGTACAAAAGCTTCGTTATGTAGACAGACCCTACTCTAATAAATTAAAGCCACCATAAGTATGAATATTTCTGGAGAGCTTCATGAATTTAAATAAATCTGAGTAAATCATGTTAGTTTTTCCATTTGTCCCCCTGTAGGTGAGCCCGAAATATTTTCACATTTTTTTTTTTTTTTTTCCTAACAGCTTTGACAAATACTTCACGAGTCCAGTTTCCTGATGTCAGAACAGGATTGAGATCTGCAATCCACATCAAAGTAAACTTGTGGGATTTTTCTTGGCTGTGCTTCTCATAGTTATGGATGCTAAGCTGTAATAATGTGCTTAGCACTGTAAGAGGCGGTAAGAGTGACACTTCCTGGCCCAAGGACTGTGCAGTCTAACAATAGTCAGACAGCACAAACTGTGCTGGGAGACCTGCGGAAGGTGCTTCTTAGAGAAATGTTTCTTTTTTTTAAATAATGGTCGGACGCCTGACAAATTTTACATTAACATTGGTTAGTACTCAGGGCTTCAAGATAGACGAGAGTTTAGAGAAGGGATTTGGCTCTTGTGCAGATTTTATTCTACCACATGCAGAGGGATCAGATCACTCTGTCATTGATGCTATAGTCATAGAGACTCCATCCTTCTATAATTAATTATTGTTATTTTTTCCTTTTTTCCATGTGTTAATTGAGCTTTCTTATTGATCTGTGCCCTTTACATTTTACTCTGTGACTAACAGGCTGCTCACAAATGTAGAGGAGTTTAACTACTGCCAAACATGTCATTAGTACAGTACTTTAGGCCCTCCGTTGCATACCGAGGAAGTTTCGTTGGCCTTACGTTGATGTCAGATATTGCTGTACCAAAAATAATCTCCAAGAAAATAAGCTGCTTTAATTTATGGTTTTCAGTAAGTCCTTGAAAGTAAAATTGATATATTTGGGCTCTTACTTCCTCTTTCTTATTTATGTGGGTATGTATAGGATTAACACATCTTTCTCTATTAGCAATCATGTCTTCTAGTTAAATAACTTTGTTTTTTGAAGGGACAGTTCTCTTACTAGCAAAAGGTGTCTGAAATCGAAAGTGAAAAACTTTCAAGTAGTAGCAGTGCATATTGGTAAGCTGTTTGGAGATGGTTGCACATGAGGAAATAATTCGGCATGTGCTTAGCTTTTAGTCAGAATGGATTATTTGGAATGCAATGAAAAATGAACAAATTTGACTCAAGACTCAAGATAATTTCCAGTGAAGTTGATGAAATTTCCACATTAGGACTAGAATAGGAGTGAAGAGGTAACAAGAACGTCTTTGGGTTAAAGCTGATGATTACAACATACCTCGCCTTGGCTTCCCATTCTATATAGGAGAGAAATCAGCTCTCAGCATACTTTAGCTGGCTTTTTTATTCTGATTACTCTAAAGAAAAATGGATCCCCAGTTTAAAGTAATGTCGTATACATTTGCTGAGCTTGATAGGACACATCCAGTCCAGGCTCCATCAAAGGAATGTGTTGCTGTTGTTTACGTGGCAAGTTAGTAGGTCTGTAGCTCTACTCACAATACAGTAGTCATGATTTGTCATAATTAGAGAATATTAATTACCAACTTGTTCTCAGTCTATTCTGAAATAGGCAAGGACTACTGATAATGACCAATTTCTTAGGGACTGGTTTGTGTTACCATTCCCCTCTATGTTACTGCCGTTGCCTTAGGCCTTGCCTGCACTGGGTGGCTTCAGCTGGTAACGCTCTTGCATAAGAGCTTCTAAAAGATCTTCTGTAACTCATCTGCTTTTGGTTCAGAGAGTCCTCACTGAGACTGGTTTTACCTGCAGATGTCATGCAGGGTTGTAAATGAGTGTTTTGTTTCCTCCTGTACAGTGATTGAGTGGGAGTTCGTTTACAGCATGCCATGGGACGCCTCTCTGGGGTTGTGAAATCCTTAGGATCAATTCAGCTGATCCTCTGCACCCCATCAAGCTCTTTGCCACAAACCAGGTGTTCATGTTAAACTTGTGTATCAGATTCTCTACAAAAGATGAAAATGGTGCTTGTGCAGTTACCTTTTTTTTTTCTAGTAAACCAAACTGCTCTCTTTTTTGTGTGTGTTTTTCAGCAGAAATGGCAGTTCCTGGAAGGTTGTGTTTCTAGCTACTTCAATGCAGACAATTGAAGTTAATTAAAGCTGAATTTGTCCTGATGACAGAAACTGTCCTGAAATGGGGCAGAGTGCAGGCCACGGCCCTTTGTGACCAGAGCAACCACAGCAAGTCTCAGCTTGATGCGTTTCGTCGCGGTGTGCCTGTGAGCATCTCAGCAAAGCTGTACAGGCTTTGACTTGCCAATTGCCAAAGCTATCCCCTCGCTGTCGGGCAGCACAGATCACTCGGCGGATCCGAGCTGGCTGTGTTTGTTCCACGGGCTGCACGCTGCTGTATGCATCTGAGCCGGGCGCCTGCAGCCCGTGCTCATGAGTGGGTGGCAAAGCTTTGACAACAGAGCCCGCAGAGGAAACACGAATACAATGTGGGAAGAGAGCCGGTGGCTCAGCTGTACTGAAATGAATCACCAATTCAAGTTCGATCTTTCATTTTCAGGCTGGCAGGGGCGAGGAGTGCTGATAAGGCAACATATTCAGCTGGTGCAAAACGTGTCTCTTTTCACCGTATCTCAGCTGTTCCCCGTTGTGAGGTGCATCCGACTTCCCGTGTCTGGGTTGATGATTCAGTCTGAGAGCTTTGTGGGCTGTGATGAAAGGGGAAGTCCAAGGCTGTGAGAAAAAAAGAGGAGGAATCTTTATTTTTTTTTGAGAGGGGCAGGGAAGACAGGTTTTGAGGTATGGTAATTGAAAATAGAAGGCAAAACTTACTTTGCTGTAACAAAGTGTTGCTCTTCATTGCTCTTCATTGGTGAGCTTTCCTGTAAGAAGAAATTCAGATATGGGCTTACAAATAGATTGTGTTTTTACTAAATAGATGCTGTTGTTGACAAAGCATTTTATTTCAACTTATAAAACTAAACAAACTCATGTTCAATCTGTAACATACCGAAGTTAACATGAGAATGGGTCACTGCAACTGCTAAAACTTGGCTGTGTAAGTCCACAGAGTCAGATCCAGTGTTTTTTGTTAAAGTTGTTTTTTGGTTGTTTGGTTGTATTTTTTTTTAAGATACTTGCATATTACTTTTTTTTTTCTTTTTCTTTTTTTCTTTTTTTTTTTTTTTTTTAAATTGATGGGATAATAAAGATATCATGCATTTCTATGAAGCAATGATTAAAGTTTAGACCTTCAGTGGCAGTGAGGCATTCTAAATTTCCTAGAGAAACATATAGGGGTTTGTGTATTGACTCTTTAAAGTGCTATGTTACAGTTTGGCCATCACTTTGGGATACTGGCTAAAGGCATTGACACCCAGAGCCTTCATGGTTACACCAAAGCAGAAACCAGCAGGAGGTTAGCAAGGTTACTGTGTTGCAAGTGCAGGCAAATAATTCACAGCTGAGAGTTTTGTTTCTGCAAGAACGTTTTACTTTCCTTATTTCAAAGATCATAAGGTAGTCTAGCAGGTAATAAAAAAAAACATTCAAAGTGCATATAAGAGCAAGTTAGAGGCTGCAGTGCAGGTCACCAAAACATATGTACATAAAAGTTAAGGTTGATGGTAGCAGTAATGGTTTTTCTTTGTCTCATTCTGCTGATCCTTACAAGCTCGCTTGGACATTTTGTATGAGAGAGAAGAGGGCTGCTGATGTGGAACCGCTAGAAGCGTGTCTCAAAGCTTTCCAGATGACGCAGAGCTGTAGTTCCTAATGGGTTGTTATCTTTTCTCTCATCTTTGATTTGTAGTCTCTGCTTGTCCTTGCCAAAAACATCAACCTCACGATCTCACAGTTGGCAAAACCACGAAGTTTTTGCTTGTCACTCCACTCCAAAATTGTTCTAGTGACACAAAGTGACTAGTGCAAGTTGTTATCTGACTCTGCTTTGTTTTAACCTGACGGCATTAAGAGGAGATTGAAATAATGCAGTAAAGCTTCAAACATACCACTGCTCACAGTTTAAGAAACCACCTTTAACTCATGCATAAGCTATCGCTGTGGAGCATGGTTTTCAGCAACAAGCAGGTAGATCTGTTCACCTGGCTGCATATTCTGTTGAGCTGCTGATGTCTGAAATTTTTGGTGGCTGACTGTGCAAAAATGGTCCCAGAGAATATAGATCAGCTTCTCTCCCCAGACAAACAGCCAAGCTCGCAATGTTTGAAACCTGTCTGTCCCTACACTTATATTTCTGTGGTGATTTCCAGAGTCCAAAACTGAACACGGAGACCCTCTACTGCGTAACTGCCTCCAGCAAAAACCCAATTGATGATACTGCAAAGTGTGCTTACATACATACGGAGGTGCATGTGTGCACCTGAAAGGCATTTATTTATTTATTTATTTTTGGAGAAAATTATAAGATTTGCCTTTTTAAAAGCAGTTCCCATTATTCAGGAAAAAAATGAAGGGTGCTGATTTTACAACATTAAGCTATCCTGCTCTAAGGAGGGAACAGAACATGGCACGAATCTGTTGAAAGCTGGGAAGTTTACAAAGGAATGATCCCACAGCTTCTAGCTACAGCAGCTGTGCTGCGACACACAGAGTGATGTACCAGTTGTCTGATCGATAGGTTTTACTTCTAGGACTATTATTTCTTGGCAGCCAACCTAATGTAATTATGTATGTTTTCCTGCAACAAGCAAACACTTTATGTGGTTGAGGAAACAGCTGCAGTATGCTGAAGAGCTCATTTGCATAAATATGAAAATATAGTCACAGAATTACAAAATTACATATTGTGTAGAGTTGCATGTTAACGTCAAGGATTATATATACCTATAGGGATTATAAATACCTAAAATGCCCTTTTTTATTTAAAGTGAATGAATATTTAGCCTTCTTGAACATTGAAAGACAGTTTTTCATCTGACTATTTAGGAGCGTGACTCTTTAGTTTAAAAATAACTTTTAATACAAATGTGAGCTGAAGAGGCATGGGGAAACCTTCAGTAAGGAATGCCAAAGCAAATAAAATTTGCCTAATTTCTTTGAAATTTAAACCAGGCTCCTTGTTTTTAAATTCCCAATCAAGTTTCTGAAGTAACCTAGTAAAAGTTCTCCTTTATGAACTGCCTTATTGTTTATCACAGAAGTGAAACCCCAGGTTGCAAGTAACCTGCAAGCTGCTAATACATGACCAGGGATATTTGCTGAGTAGTTCCATCAGCTTCTTTCAGGGAAAAAATAGTGACAGCACAAGCATCTGTGCAGTTGTGTGTCAAAAAACAGATCTGCAGACAAATTTAAAAGGTTTGTTTCAGTGCCTCCTCTGCTCCACACTGTGACCCCCAGGACAGATGGCAATGCAAAGCAAAAATGGAAAGATAAAAATTTGGAGATTATGGAGACTGCAGCAGCCTACTATACCCAAAATTATGCGTGGAATTACAGCATAGCACTGGGATGATTGATTTGCTGTCCCGTGCAGGGGCAGCTTGTCAGGGACACCTCCAGAAGAAGTCACAGCTGAAGGTGTTTGTAGGCTATGTGTTAGGAGGAGCTTGGCACCAATTTTGGGTTACGATAAGACAAGGAGGCTGTAAGCTGCACACATATCTGCAGTGTGGGGTCCTCTCTGCTTACAGATCCAGACACCCGTGTGTTCACAGTGAATTCACCACAGTACAGTGCTGACATAGTGAAATGGGTCAAACTGAAGCTTTAGGTGCTATCCCCATAGAAATGTATTGTTTTGATTCCCTGGGTGGTTTTATGGAGATATGATTGATGTGGTTGGTTTCAGCTGACAGATTCAGTAGTGCAATTTCTTGTGCTCTTCAGGAAGTAAGACCAGAAGAGTGCTCTGAGTGTCCTGGCAGCATGATGAAATCAGTTCAAGCTCATCTACTCATGGCATTTCAAAATATGTTGCCACTTTTTCCTCCAGTTGCTCATTCTGCCCATCTGGTGGAGGCTGCAAGTCCTGCTGGCAGCAGAAAAGCTGGCCTCTGTACCGAGGCTGATTTATTTATTTTTCTCTCTGCTGCCTTTAGGTTGTAACTTGTACCTAGACATGGCATTGAGGCAGTTCAGGAGCGTGGAGGTGACCTGTTGGATGATGCTGCAGCTCTGAGAACCTGCTGATCTCAGAGGGGAAGTCCAACTCCTGCCCCTGCCTCTTGGTTTCATCCTTGGTTTCTTCCTTCCACCAGCCTTTGAGAACAGATCTGACATTTACCAGGAAGGAAATTACCAGTGTTTCTGACGAACCACCGTGAGTTCAGTGGCCGGAGAGCAAGTGAGAGGCAGAGGAAGAAGGAGGAGGAGGGTAACAGCCCTCCCGTGGGCGAGTTGTCAGACTGGCCTATTCGGATGTCTGGGTCTGCAACACGACCCCACCGACACCTTCAGCAAAAAGGGTGGGACCAAAAGCTGGAGGACCAAAGTGTCCAAGGCTCTCAGTGCCATCTCCAGCCCTTCTGTCAGCAGGTTGTTGTAGCTATTGAATGATTAGTTTGCATTGGCACTTTGGCCCTTGAGGGGATAAACTCCTGCCAGTCAGCAAATACGTACTTCCCTCCTTGGGAGGAAGGTGCTGGACCTCGAAGATGTGAAAACGTGGTGCTGAGACCTGACTGAGAGGAGAGAACTGAACAAGCCCATACTTCATGTGAGGATGTGCTCCCAGCTGCCCTGGTGCTAAAGCATTTTTACAGGGAAAACTCCCACTTTCTGTTTCAGAAGAGCCGAAAAGCCTCTTCTGGCTGTGGGCCTGGACCTGAACAGACAATGATGGTAGGCTGACAAAAAAACACTTTCTTGGGTCAGTTTGTTTTTTTGTTTTTGTTTGAGAATAGTAACTGATCACACAACCCACTTTTCCTGTGACACTGCAAATAAAGGGATTACACTTGTGCAGGATAGATTTGTACTTAATCCCACTGAAGTAAATGAGTTTTTAATACTGAGATTTAATAGGAGTAGAGGCAAGCTTCTAGGGAAATCTGAAATTAGACTGAAATGCTAACAATTTTACAAAACTTAGTCAGATAAGGCTAATCTTTTGCTGAGAGAGACCAAGAGGCCGAAGAGTATAGGAAATGCTGATAGTCTTTGGGAAAATAAAAAATATATATTTGAATGTAATGTTTTCTGACCATGAATCTTGGCCATTGAAAATATTCCGCACCGTCATGCTAGGTTTTCCAAGTTTAGATTGGAAATTAGAATAATTAGAATTAGAGGTGAGATGTGCAGTTATCAAAGCCTTATACTTGTTAACACCATGATCTATTTGTATTTGCAAAGCATTTTGAATGCATACTTATGGAAAATGCATTCTTTGGAGGCAAAACTGGTTTAGGGCATACATAGGCTGCTTGTCCTGTCTAATTTCCTTCTGAGCACTGAACCTACACATTTGTAACAACAAAAGGTGAAGGAAGGAACAGGGTGGGGGAGATTAGAAACTTCTTTTAATTGGCTACAGAGAAAAAGTAAGGGTGCAGATCCACATCAACTTGAATTTGTTGGTCCCAGGACATGCCCTCCCACCTGTTCCTTCTTTGCCACTTTCTTTGTGCCAGCAGTGATGCATGGGAAGCTGATTCATCTAAAATTTCTTATGGAAAAAAAAAAAAAAAAAAAAAAAAAAAAAGGTTAAGGTGTTTTGGATATGGTTTTTTTTTTAAATTAAAGTATGCAATAAGCAAAATTTTTTTCAAAAAAAACTGTTGATACTGCTGAAACTGCAGTCTGATAAAAAATCAGTGGAGCTTCAGACCATTTCCTTGGATCCAAACCGCCCCATTCTCACACCTCATATATTCTCAATCACTGCTCCAGTGTGAACTTGCTCTGCTCTTACAAATTCCTTAAAGAAAATGTTGACCAGTCAACTCTCTACTGGCAGGCTTCAGGCTAGATCAGATGTCATCTCTCTTCCCTGACAGTGTATGACGCTGCCATGAAAGCTAACAAACTCTGACATGTATCAGTTGGGCAGAAGTAGACCCATGTGCCTACGCATGATCCAGAGCGGCCTAGTCCTGGTGGATAATGAAGGAGGACACCGAGCTGGTGCTAATTTATCACAGAATAAAGGCACGAACTGCTGTTAGGCACAAAGCCTCTTCCTCCATAGCTGTGTCAGCAGAGCCTCCTGGTGGAGATGCAGCACATACCAGCAGAAGGAGCAGCTGCTGTCCTTACCTGCACGGGCAATGCTTGCCTTGCCTTGCCCAGGGGCTTCTCCTGGCAGGCTGCAAGTGCCAGGGGCATTGCTCGGCTGCAGGCAGGTGCAAATGCAGCATGAGGCCATGGCTGGGCAATCACTGCAAAAACACTTTGCAATCCTCAGTTACAAACTGTCGGTTTAAAAAAGCGGCCTGCATGGCTCAAAAAGATTAAAAATGCTTGCTGTCAACTGGTAGCTGCTGGTAGTGATGTTCAGGAGGGGAAGGTGTGTTGGAGGTGTTGTGCTTGTGGCAGGAAGCATGTGCAAAGCTTCCTGACCCTTATCTGTTTGCCTTGATATTTAGGTGCCTTCAGGAATTGATATAATTTCAGAGTAAAAAGGTCTCCCTGAAGGAAGCTGTATTTTTCTTGGTTGTTGGGCTGGAAGCAATGCTTTTGTGAATGACCTGCTTGCATAGCTCAGCATGATTTTCAGGACTGAAAAGGGTGAGTGAATGCTGAAAACCCCTGGTTTAGAATGGCAAGTTACTGAGGTGAGCTGGAAACCTGCAAAAGGGTCCAGCTTTGGTTTGGGGCTGAAGGGGGTTTTGTGGCAGATAGACTGGAACCATTAGGTTTTGATAATAAGCTAAAAAGAACTATTTTAGGAGAGTATAAGGCTAAGAATGGCATGGAACTAAAGAGAATAAGTGAAAAGAAGTGATAAATATTAGTTAAAATCATTTGTATGGAGGTATATGAAGTGGCATTACTTAATATAATGCCGATAAATAATGTAGACAAATCAAATGTAGCTATAACAAGGAAAGACAAGTGAAGTAGTAGCAATTCTCTTGCTGCTCAAAAAGGGGAGCAGAAATCTGTATATGTACTCAAAGAGCATTAATCTATTCAATATGCCTCCTGGGTACTCTTACAGTTCTTACAAGCTGCAGGAAAGTGTATCTGGCTTCAGAAGAGGATGCTTGTGCTTTTCAGTTGATCTTGCTGAGACGAATAAACAAATAGGGCTGGGAGAATGGAAATGGTGGGTTGGTAGGGTCTTTCTGGAATTTAAACAAGTGAATTACTCAGTATGGAAAGATGGTGTCTGAGAATTGATGGAACCCTGCAGACTCACTATAAAGACTGGGTATATATGAAAGAATGATAACATGTGAGAACTGAAGCTGAAAAGGCACACAGGTTTAAAGTGAGGCTGAAAATGCAACAGGATTGTGTCTTGTACTCCAAGTTGTTTGAAACTCTGAAGCATAAGCTTCTTAACATTTGCTGGAAGAAGACATGCTAAGATTACCAGCCTGAAGGTATTAGGGTATGCAAGGCATTAGAAATGGTAATTATCATGACCTCATAAATAATCATTTAATAATACAGCTGATTGCTGGAGCCCAGTCAGTGTGCTGTCAGTGTAGAATATACAAGATGAAAATTTCTTGAAGCAGGAAATGTCTTCAGTCTAAGAACTTACAAAGAAAGGAAGCTTTGAAAAACAAAATGGCAACCATTGTCAGGTTCCATAAAGAGGCAATGAAGTTCACTAGGAGATGCTGAAAAAGACCTGTAGGCAGGCTTTCAGACTTTGCAAAAGGGGAATATTAATGGTAAATTTATAAACAGACCAGGACAGGGTTTTGATAATACTGGAAAATATCGTTTTCTACCAGTACATTGCTGGTATCTTTTCAGGTCAGATGACTTCTAAGTAGTTTCCCAAATGTGAATGCAAAACTCTAATTGTAGTTGTATTCATATCTGAAAAATTGGCCTTAATCCGTACAATTATTTAAAATGTCTGTTTGGTTACCTTGCTTATTACTCTGTTTTCTGAAATCTCATCAGTTTTGTGGTTAGCATCTATCCTGGCAATATTTCCAGAACCAAAGTCTCTATGGTGTAAGACGCGTAATAACTGGTAATTTGCTGTGCAGTTTGAAATAATTATTCATAGCTTTAGCACTTGCAACTTGATAGCCTATTGTAACAATATTGTTTAAAAGGTTCTTAAATAAACAATTCTGTAACTAAGCAATCATAATGAATTTACATAATGTGTGCTAAGTACATTTAATTTTTAATTTAAATGTAACTCCATTTAGAGTACCTCTGAAATCATTAATGGAAAGACAATGAAAAGTCATGAATGCCATTAATTGTGAGCAGAAGGCTATTTTTAATATCTGTTCCCCATAACCACAGAAGGCTTGCATAAAAAAAATAAAATTGTTTGTTTCTGATAATAGGGTCTAGATCCTGTGTGGAGATTTCTACAGCAGAGATATTTTAAAGGGGCAGTGCATATCCAGGTAAGACAAGAATTTAATGGAAAATTCTAACATTTGATTTAAAATGTTGTACTTTGTTGTAAAAATTTTTAGATTTTGCTTTTTAATTTCTAAATTATTTCAAATACTTCGGGTGAATTTGGTGGAAGAGTTAAACAACGTAGTATTGAATAAAATATGGAAGTTTAAATGCCTAAAGTAAAATTTTTCATATTTTCTAACCTAACCAGTC